>NC_135977.1:23204677-23349677 GCF_053455715.1 Rhinoraja longicauda | reverse complement strand
GAGAGGGAATGGGTGACGTTTCAGGTCGAGAAGAAGGGTCTCGACCCGAAACGTCATCCATCCCCTCTCCTAGATGCTGCCTGACCTGCTGAGTTACTCCAGCATTTTGTGATACCTTCCATAAACTAGTAATAACTGAATTTCTCTTGGATTCATATCTTAGTCACTCCCTAACACTGAAACATGTTCTTATTTTAAGTAAGGCTACTAAGACTTATTATGACAATATGAACAGATTGTTACTGAAATTAGTGGTGCCAGAACAGCTTCTTCCCATCCATTATCGGGCTTCTGAACAATCCTTCAATAAGCTAGGGTACTGGCCAGTTCACCTCTTCCCCATTGCCGACATTGGACTTTGTCTCTGGAACTGATGTGCGATAACCAGGGGTGCAATGCTGCCGGAACTCACCGGAGTGCCGCTCCGGCACCTCTGCAAAAAAAGCCAAAATAAACAGCGGGGAATTTACAGTGGCACCAGTGACAGCTCCAGCACCTCAAAAATTAGCACTGCAACACTGGTGACAATGCTGAGTACTATATTCTCCACTCTGAATCTGCCCCTTTGCTCTACTTGCACTTGAGTTTGACTTGATTGTCTTTATGTATGGTGTCATTGGATAAACAAATCAAAGCTTTTCACTGTACCTCAGAACATGTGGCAATAAACATAAAATGCAAACAATACATGATTTCCACAGTCAATTTGTAATGACTAACCTTGAACATGAGACAATCTACACGTGGGGGTGTTTCTGCAGGCTGTGCATTGTTACAGTTGTTCAACCCTGCTCTCCTTGGACCAGTCCTTAAAATGGACTCATGGTTTAAAAATTTGGAAATACAGTACATATTGTCTCTGGAACTGTTGCGTTATTATGCTGAGAGCTATATTCTGCACTCTGTATACTCCTTTTCATCCTACCTATTTTATATGCGTTTGGCTTGATTTATGTATTCTATTAACTGATCTGATTAGACAGCATGTAAAGCAAAGCTTTTCACTGAACCTTGGTACACATGACAATAGTAAACCTAAATCTAAACCTTAAATGCACTCAAAACATGATTTGCACTGTCATTTCTTTAAATGACTAACCTTGTAAGCATCCAATATTATCCTGAAAAATACTCAAAGTGCTGAAGTAACTCAGCGGTTATCTCTGGAGAACATGGATAGGCGACATTTCAGGGAAGAAAGGTCCCAACCTGAAAGGTCAGCTATCCATGTTCTGTAGAGATGCTGCCTAACCCACTGATTTACTCCAGCACTTTTGTCTTTTTTGTAATCCAGGATCTGCAGTTTCTTGTATCTCCCACATTAGCTTGGTCTTAGTTTATTTCCTATACAGTACTCATAAATGAAACATGAGGCAATCTACCAGAGATGCCAGACAATGGAATGAGCATGTAAGGATTTGCAAATGAGACTGCACACACAGCAAACACACTGTTCAGAAACAAACTGAATGTCATTTTAGGTAAACAGAGATTATTAGCATCATGAGAGGAAATAAATGTCATCTGAGCACTTGCAATGTGGTGTAAAAGGCCACATCATCAGAATTTGTAGGCATAAGCATATTGCAAAATTGAGCAAATGAAATGAAAGCAAGAACTTAAACAAAGGTGTTCAAAAGTTTGAGATCTAGAAACAAAGAACTGCAGATGCTGGTTTACACAAAAGGATACAAGGTGCTGGAGTAACTCAGCAGGTCAGGCAGCATTTTTGGAGACATGGATAGGTGATGTATTGGGTCCAGACTCATCTTCAGCCTGAAGAAAGGTTCTGACCAGAAATGTCTCCTATCCATGTTCTCCAGAGACACTGCCTGACCTGCTGAGTTACTCCAGCACCTTGTGTCTTTTTGTGTTCATAATTTCTTAAGTTTTCAGCATTTAGAGTACTTAAAAAGTATGATGACTATAATACCAAGAAGCGCTCACAATCTTTAATGATAAAAGGGTTAACTGAATAAAAATGAAACCATTCATGATTGCATGAAATTGAATGAAATGGGACAATTGAGTATGGACAAACTCAGATTGTTTTCTCGGGAGCATCAGAGGCTGAGGGAAGACCTGATAGAAGGTCTCCCTCCCTCCCTCCTCCCCCCCCCCCCCCCCCCCTCCCCTCCAAAGAGGAGCTACATTGACAGATGATGTGTGGGGTGTTTTTTTAAACAGAGTGATGGGTGTCTGAAATGGGCTGTCAGGGGTGGCATTTAAGAAGCTTTTGGACAGGCACAATGGATATGCAGGGAATGGAGGCATTTAGATAACGTGCAGACAGGTGAGATTAGTTTAACTTTCATCATGTTTCAAGATTCAAGATTCAAGAGATTCAAGATAGCTTTATTTGTCATCCAATATTGGACGAAATTCAGTCACCCACAGTCCAACAATAAAAGCATTAAATAAGCATTAAAATTACACAACCCCAAAAACCCCCCAAAACACAGTCCAACAATAAAAGCATTAAATAGGCATTCAAATTACACAACCCCAAAACCCCCAAAAACACAGTCCAACAATAAAAGCATTAAATAGGCATTCAAATTACCCAACCCCAAAAACACACAAAAAAGAAACATCCATCAAAGAAACATCCATCACAGTGAGTCTCCTCCAGTCCTCTCCTCACTGTGATGGAAGGCCACAATGTCTTTCCCTTCTCCTGCTGTCTTCTCCCGCAGTCAGGTTGTTGTGGTTGCAGGCCGCACCGGACGGTCCACAGCGGGCCAAGCCCAAGGCGAGTCCCAGCCGCTCCCGCAGCCTCCGAAGACGGCCGGCTCCGCCGATGATAAGTCCGATCCGGGGCGGGCGAACACGCTGCTGCTGCTGCTGTTGCTGCACGTCGGGGCGGTCGTGGCTCCCGACATTGAAGCCCCCGCCCAGCAGAGATTGCAGGCTGAAGGGCCTGTTCCTGTGCTGTACTGCTCCATATTCTATTGCAGTATTGAACCAGACTGAATATGCAGGTGAGAATCCAGAAAATACTGCATATTCAGTCTGGTTCAAACATCTTAGCACTGCACCCAGATGCAGTAAAGAAAGGTCACAGGAGATCCTTCTTCCCTGTGACTATCAAACTGTACAACTCTTCCCCCATCTTTGCACATCCCCAATCCTTTCCACTCGTCACTTTAATTTTATGCTTCATGAATTTTGTCGTTTTTATGACTGTTGGCAGATCAATTTCCCTCCTAGGATAAATAAAATTCTATCGTATGTATGTAGGGCAAGTTTTTTTTAACAACTTAAACTGAAAACCTGGATGGTGTAGGCTTTGATGTAGTTGGAATAGGTGACACGAAGTTGAAATATCAGGTATTTATTCACAAAATGCTGGAGAAACTCAGCAGGTCAAGCAGCATCTCAGGAGAGAAGGAATAGGTGACGTTTCGGGTCGAGACCCTTCTTCAGACTGATGTCAAATATCAGAATCACATTAAAACATTACCACCAGGAGTTGTTTCAGACTCTGAACCAGTCAGAAAACGTTTGGCTGAAAAAAATTCTCCTGGATTGAGGAACATCCATGTTAAATATAGCAAGTGAGGTTTTGGGTCGAGGCCCTTCTTTGTACAGATAGCTGGTGTGTTATGTTAAACAAAATCCCGAGACCTTCACGTTTATTAGGAAAACTAGGTGCTTGGGAAAAATACATTCTCCACATTTCCTTCAAAAGTTTTGTTGCGTTTTTTTGGTCTTTCCCAATAAAAGTACCAGACCAGATAGATACAAGTGTATGAGATTGCACCACCTTGTGGATACTGTAGGCATTAACTTTCCTCATCCTTGTTCTCCCTCTCCCACAGAGTTTGTATCGAATCCACAAACTGTCCTGTCCTGGGAAATCCCAAGGTTCCACTTCTGGTTCAAAGGTCATAATTATAACTTGAAGACCAAGCTGCATTCTTAAAGACCGAATATATATATCTTTTCAGGACGAAGGAAGACTTGCACCATATTGTGCTTTCAAATATTCTGGTAATCTGATGTGTTAGTCAAATAAATCAGTACAAAATCTGAAAATTGAGTTTAAAACTCACTCCAAGACTTGAGTAGCAAAATTAAGATGCAATGCAGTGTATTATTGATGTCTCCTTTCAGATGTCATATTAAACCATGGAATCATCTGACCTTTGAATTGGACTAATTTGAAGGAAAGCAGGGTATTTACTATTGTGTAGGAATGAACTGCAGATGCTAGTTTAAATCAAAGGTAGACCAAAATGCTGGAGTAACTCAGCAGGACAGATAGCATCTCTGGAGAGAAGGAATGGGTGATGTTTTGGGTCAAGACCCTTCTTCTTAAGTCAGAGGGCAGGGGGAATCACAGAGGGGGGAGCAGTAAGAGAGGATGTTGCTGAACCCGTGTCAGAGAGGAGAACTCTCCGACGAGAGTTCAGCAACATCCTCTCTCACTGCTACCCCCTCTGTGATTCCCCCTGCCCTCCGACTTAAGAAGGGTCTCACAACCCGAAACGTCACCCATTCCTTCTCTCCAGGGTAGATACTATTCTTCAGTTGACACAAGCAGAAACCATGAACGCATCGCTGTTTGTGGTGGCCAGCTGTAGACAACTCTTCTGCAAGTGACATTTCCAAACTACTTCATGGCACTTTTGATGCCTTAAAGGTTGTGAAAATGTAAGGGGAATACATTATCTTTTACAGATCAAACACTTGTACCTCAAAGTAACACAAATAGTAATTTGTATTTAATTTTAAAAAGCATTTCAAATCAGTTGACAGAAATGTAAGGGAAATGTTTTAGTAGAGAGTCAGAGATACTCAGGTGGGTGACCATGGCTTACTTAACACAAGAAACCATTCAGAAGGAAATCAATCTGAAAAAGGATCCTGACCCGAGTCGTTGCTTATCCACGTTTTGCGAAGATGCTGCCTCGGCTGTTCCAGCAACGCGTCTTGTTATGGAAACCATTCGGTTCATCTGGTGGGAGGGAACTATCCCATTGGCCCTATTCCCTGCTCTATCCCTGTAACCCTGCAACATATTCTCACTCATATTCCCACCAACTCATTTTAATTCTTCTGCCACTTACCCTTGCTAAGAAATAATTAAGTGACAATTAATTAACCAGCAATACTGACAGAAAGCTGTACGGTCTTGAGTAGAACCTACAAATTCCATCCACTGTCAAGATCAAACCTGGGTCCTCGGAGCTGTGGGCAGCTTGGTCAATGTAGTAGGTTTAAGGGGCAGCTTAAAAAGAATGATTCATCTTAAAAACCCACTGTATTAACCATTAGTTAAGAGAGCTTCAGGTAAAACAAGACAACCTGCAGATAAAGTCAATGTCATGTTCTGATTCCCAAAGCCTTTCCACCATCTGCAAAAGTGCAAGTCAGGAGTGTGATGTGATTCTCATTAGTATGGTTTAATTTAATTTAGAGATACAGGGTGGAAACAGGCCCTTTGGCCCACCGAGTTTGTGCCGACCAGCCATCACCCATACTAGTTCTATCCTACTCACTATGGATAATTTACTGAAGCCAATTAACCTACAAACCTGCACATCTTTGGCATGTGGGAGAAAACCAGAGCACCGGCAGAAAAGCCACGCAGTCGCAGGGAGAACGTACAAACTCCATACAGACAACACCCGTAGTCAGGAATCAACCTGGGTCTCTTGCATAGTAAGGCAATAACTCTACCGCTGCACACTGTACTGTTGTACGATACAATTCTCATCATTTGTTTGACTGAATCTGACAATACTCCCAACAGCTCCACACACATTTACGACAGGTTACATGGCTAACTGTCACCCATTCAAGATGGAGCTGGAAACATGGCAACTCTTTGAGTCCTGCCTCAGTGTATTCGACTATGCTTATACTTGGGTATGATTGTGCTTATGGTATGGTAATATTTTACTGAATTGCATGCAAAACAAGGAATTTCACTGGGTCTCGGTATTTGTGACAATAAAGTGCCATTGAACCATTCCACAATTCTTTGCATTCCTGTCCTCACAATGTGTGCTATTCACGAAGTGCACTGCGATTATTCTCCAAGACTCCCAAACCACTACCTGGAGCAGTGGGCACACGGAATAATACCACCACAAGTGTCCCTTCAAGGCCCACTCCATCCCCACTTGAAAATGTTACTGGTCAATGGAAATGAATCTCGGACCACACTCCCCATCACTGGAGTACCTTCAACCAAAACCACAGCATATCAAGGCGGCAGCTCGCCACTACTTTCTCAAAGGCAATTAGCAATGAGCAATAAATGCCAGCCTTGGCAGCAATGCCCCTAAAATTATTAATGCTAGTCTTCTTCTAAGGAAAGAATTAAAAACTGCAAGGAGCAGAAGGATGTATAATTGAAAAGGAAAAACTTAAATAGTTTCTTCTGGGCAAGGAAAGAATGCATTCCATCTAAACAGGGCAATAAATAAACAGTACAACCTGGTTACTTATTCAGCACAAGCAGAAAAGCAGGCTGTGACCAAAATACGTTGCTGTGATTTCCTTCCAATAACCAACACCGTCTTACACTAATCCTCTCAAATGAAATACTGGGCCTGGTATCAGGGTAACACAAAGGGCAGTACAGTGGGCAGCGGTAGAGTTGCTGCCTTACAGCACCAGAGATCCGGGTTCAACCCTGGCTCTCGGTGCTGTCTGTAGAGTTTGGACATTCTCCCTGTGACTGCATGGGTTTTCTCCGAGTATTCCGGTTTCCTCCCGCATTCCAGGGACGTGCAGGTTTGTAGGTTAATCGGCATCTGTAAATGTCCCTAGTGTGTAGGATAGAACTAGTGTACAGGTGATCATAGTCAGCGCAGACACGGTGGGCCGAAGGGCCCGTTTCCATGCTATATCTCTAAACTAAAAACTAAATAAAAATTGCACATGGGTCGTCTAATTGCTTTACAACTTTGCTTGGGTCATATGGATGGATGGTCGACTGGGTTCCACCTACAATTAATCCCATAACATTTGAGACTGCTCAATGGTATTTCTACAAATGTTATCCCAGCAAAGAATATCAGGAGCTTGAAAAATATAAATGAAATGTATCCACATATATACAGATTTTTTTGTTTAACGTTATGCTAAAATGAACAGTAAACAATATTTTTTTTAATCTATTATTAGACTGGGAATTTTGTTCAGTACTTTTGATCTAATTTCTTCCAGGCCGTCAAAATTCAGACTATTATTTGCAACACAATCTTTACTTGGCTCTGGGGGTGGAAAATATATTGAGTTGCCAGGTGCAACAAAATAACCACACATATACTTCTTTTCATACTTAAATAATCTTTTATGTTTATAAAAAACCCAAGTACAAAACTTGCAATTACATTACTTCAAAATGAGTCAGTTATGTTTAGAAACTTTTAAGTGAAAAAAAGTTAATTTTGTTGTTAGAGTTAATGCTGCACATAACATTCAAATTAAGTATTTCGATCTTAATAAACTATAAATGTATTGTGCAGCTTGACTTCTAATAAATGAACAAAAGATACAAAATGACACATTTAAAAATTAAATACTTACTATAAACATTACTCTGTTGTTCCATGCAATAAAATATCTTCATAACAAATGTATGCATTCTTGCTGAAACCCTCAGCTTCAATTGGGAAGGGAAGGCCTGTGTGAGTTGACTTTTACCAGTGTTGGAAATGTCAATTTAAGAAGAGGCACAATTGGTTGCAGGGGATTACATGGCAAATGTCCTTGTAGTTTAATTCCGCCACATGATGATTACTCCACCAGCTCTCACACGTGAGCATTCTGGCAAGGAATCAGAGACACTCGTCCACACAATGGAGGCAGAATCCTCATCTTAGATTGATCACTCCACCGCTAGAGATAGTGGCTTGCTTAAAAATGTAAACTTACTACATTTGCTAACAACATGAGTGGATACATAAACATTTGATTCCCATCAAATATGGGGAAACTTCCAAATTTGAAAAATACAGATTTGTTTTAATCATTAATTATATTACATCGTTACATACATGAATGTAGACATGCAACTGAGGGAGCATTTTAATTATACAATAATGGGACCACCAATAAAAAAAATATTTACAATTTATACAGATAATTTTTTTAAAAGATTAAAATAGTTCAACATTTATGGGTTAATATTTACAGTGTCCTGTCCAAAGACAATACACCTCAATAAAAAAATCATGCAGAACGGCCATTTCAATACAGTATATAGCATACAACTCAGTGTGGGAACAATCTACAAGTACTGGGAATGTGAACTGGCAGAAAGGCCATTTAAATACAGCATAAAGTGTGCAATTCAGTGTGGGAACAATCTACATGAACTGGGAACGAATTCTTTCCACCCCCAGCACATACCAATCTCTGCAATAATTGCCTACTCTGCTGGAACAACACTGCTCCTCATCACGATTCAGCACATACCAGACTGTGGATTGTAAGTGATTAGAGAATCCAGTTTGAGTTTGACGTGCTGCCTTTGCGTCCACTGGTCTGCCAGCTACCTATCCTCTTATGTACGGTCCGATATTTGGACAGGAGATCAGTGGGCTTATTGTGGATGTTTTTTTTGGCTGGAAAGTCTACAACCAGGGGTTGCTCTCTCAGGACTGCCTGTTTAGATCTAACAAATCTCTTTACAGAGGATTCTTATTCACTGCCAGCTAATTGTGGAGCATAGTTGTTGAGTATATTCAAGATCAAAATCTATAAGCCTTTGGAATCTAAGGGAGCCAAGAGATATGATTGGAGTTGAGTTTAGCTGAAAGATTGCCCATGATGCAGTTGAATGCCATAACATCCTCAAGGGACAAATGCTTCTGTTTGGGCTCTGATATTTTGTAAAACAGCAAACATATTTCAATGCAAATATCAACTTTCAGGAGTTTAAAATATGGATGGAAAAGTAATTACTCCAGAGAGTAAGCATAACTAGTGGGTCCAATGATAAATTACCAATAAACTCTTGTCAGAGCAAACAAATTATTGCAATCATTTAATTTAGCTGCCTTCCTGAATTAAAGAATCCTTGCTTGAAATTCTTTCAATGCACATCAGAAATTCTTTCATTTTGCTAAGTTTATATCACAAAATTGAAAACTCGAGTATTAGAACAGGTGTAGGAAGGAACTGCGGATGCTGGTTTATACCAAAGATAGACACAAAATGCTGGAGTAACTCAGCGGGTCAGGCAGCATCTCTCAAGAAAAATAGATGATGTTTTAGGAAGGCTTCTGAAGAAGGGTTACGACCCAAAATAAATCTGAAGAAGGGTTCCGACCCCGAAACATCACCTATTCTTTTTCTCCAGAGCTGTTACTTGACCCGCTGAGTTACTCCAGCATTTTGTGTCTATCTTTGAATTAGAATAGGGGTCTTCTATTAAAAAAAAAAAGGTACCAAAAGATGCTGCTCAAGAAACAAGACTTCTGTGTACTTCTAGGACTAACAATCCACATTCTACCCAGTCCAGGTTGGACTATTCCATTCAAAGTGAAGAGGCACACTGTAGATCTGGAGCAGTCAGCACATTTCCTCCATTTACAGATGGCTCACTGAAGTTAACTTTTCATTTGTGGTTATGTTATGTCTATGACTGAAACGGATTACTTGAAAGGGAACGCCTACATAACCAACTGGTTTACTTATGCCTGGTGGAGTTCGATTTGCTCTCACAGAATTGTAAAGATTCAAACATCTATGATGAAGGAAAACCCTCAACTGCATTATCTTCTCCCCCATTTATCACTCCAAACAGTGTTGTCTGTTGACACAACTCTTGAGCTGTTGCCTCACAGACCCTGAGCATCGACACTGATGGCTTGTTTATGATGATTAAGTCAATTAAAAAATTAGCAGGAATGGAGAGTTTTTACATTTAGACATTTGGAATCTGGTTTTTCTTTTGGGGGGCATTTGCCACAAGTTGGTTATAAGGATTTTCTTATCACTGACTTAATATCAAGCAATAATTTATAGAAATGGTCATCAATTGCACTTTTCCCAAAATGTGGAAAAACACTGTCCTTCCATTTGAAATGAAAAGCAAGCAAGCAGCTTCCTTAACAGCAGTAATTCCATAGCCATCTCTAACTTCAAATAGCCCTTGCTTTCCCTCTCCATCCCCTCTCCCTTCCCAGTTCTCCCACCAGTCTTACTGTCTCCGACTACATTCTATCTGTCCCGCCCATTCCCCTGACATCAGTCTGAAGAAGGGTCTCGACCTGAAACGTCGCCCATTCCTTCTCTCCAGAGATGCTGCCTGACCTGCTGAGTTACTCCAGCATTTTGTATCCATCTTCATTTTGAAGTATTTTTCACAGAAATCCACATTTTATCGTCCAAGGTAGACACAAAATGCTGGAGGAACTCAGCGGGACAGGCAGCATCTCTGGAGAGGAAAGGTTGACGTTTCGGGTTGAAACCCTTCTTCAGACTGATATCTTATGATATCTTATCGTCCAACACTTGTCGAGGCAGATTGCACAAACAGTAATGATATTTTGTAGCTTATATTCAATTACACAACTTGTAGAAGTGGAGATTTTGCTCAAAGCGCCACTTGGAATACAGGTTTCACATGTCATGGTTAACATGATCAGTGCTGCGATACACACGTGAAAAAGTGAGGTGCACATGAAAATCAAGTGTGTAACTTGAAATGCTACCTTAGTTATTGCTGTGCACAAACGACAATTGCTTCTGTGTATTTATTTGCAATTTTCATATCTGCGTCCTAAAACACATCAGTATCTGGTCCATTGGTAAACATTGCATAATTGTGATTCACCTTGAAAGCTCAATATCCTTTCCTTTGCAGCCGAAGAGTCTTGTTTTACTCCGCTTTGCAATTTTAACTCATCAAGCAGGAGTAATATTTACTGAATGGATTTTTCTTAAACTACAGTGAACCGCCATCCTGCAAAAATAAAATTGCATAGTGACAATTTAATCAGGAAAGATTTCAATAGATTTCAGAATGCTGACATTTACAACATGTTGAATGATATTACCCCACCTGAATGATAAAACTTTAAATTTTAATCTGACCTATATTCAAACTTAAACTGAACCTTGTTATTTTTGCCCCAATACTAATCCTCCATAGAATATTGAACATAATACAGTACAGCACAGGAACAGGCCCTTTCCCCCATAATGTCCCTGCTGAACGTGATGTCGTTAAACTACTGTTTGCATGTAATCCATATCTTTCCATTCCCTACATATCATGTGTCTATTCAAAAGCCTCTTAAAAGCCTACCAGCGAGAAGGCAATTCTGGATCTAGTGTTGTGTAATGATCCTGATCTGATAAGGGGACTAGAGGTAAAAGAGCCATTAGGAGGCAGTGATCACAACATGATAAGTTTTACTCTGCAAATGGAAAGGCAGAAGGAAAAATCGGAAGTGTCGGTATTACAGTATAGCAAAGGGGATTACAGAGGCATGAGGCAGGAGCTGGCCAAAATTGATTGGAAGGAGGCCCTAGCAGGGAAGACGGTAGAACAGCAATGGCAGGTATTCCTGGGAATAATGCAGAGGTTGCAGGATCAATTTATTCCAAAGAGGTGGAAAGACTCTAAGGGGAGTAAGAGACACCTGTGGCTGACAAGGGAAGTCAGGGACAGCATAAAAATTAAGGAGAGGAAGTATAACATAGCAAAGAAGAGTGGGAAGACAGAGGATTGGGACTCTTTTAAAGAGCAACAAAAGTTAACTAAAAAGGCAATACGGGGAGAAAAGATGAGGTACGAGGGTAAACTAGCCAATAATATAAAGGAGGATAGCAAAAGTTTTTTTAGGTACGTGAAGAGGAAAAAAACAGTCAAGGCAAATGTGGGTCCCTTGAAGACAGAAGCAGGGGAATTTATTATGGGGAACAAAGAAATGGCAGACGAGTTAAACAGTTACTTTGGATCTGTCTTCACTGAGGAAGATACACACAATCTCCCAAATGTTCTAGGGGCCGGAGAACCTAGGGTGATGGAGGAACTGAAGGAAATCCACATTAGGCAGGAAATGGTTTTGGGTAGACTGATGGGACTGAAGGCTGATAAATCCCCAGGGCCTGATGGTCTGCATCCCAGAGTACTTAAGGAGGTGGCTCTCGAAATAGTGGAAGCATTGGAGATCATTTTTCAATGTTCTATAGATTCAGGATCAGTTCCTGTGGATTGGAGGATAGCAAATGTTATCCCACTTTTTAAGAAAGGAGGGAGAGAGAAAACGGGTAATTATAGACCAGTTAGTCTGACATCAGTGGTGGGGAAGATGCTGGAGTCAATTATAAAAGACGAAATTGCTGAGCATTTGGATAGCAGTAACGGGATCATTCCGAGTCAGCATGGATTTACGAAGGGGAAATCATGCTTGACAAATCTACTGGAATTTTTTGAGGATGTAACTAGGAAAATTGACAAGGGAGAGTCAGTGGATGTGGTGTACCTCGACTTTCAGAAAGCCTTCGACAAGGTCCCACATAGGAGATTAGTGGGCAAAATTAGGGCACATGGTATTGGGGGTAGGGTACTGACATGGATAGAAAATTGGTTGACAGACAGAAAGCAAAGAGTGGGGATAAATGGGTCCCTTTCGGAATGGCAGGCAGTGACCAGTGGGGTACCACAAGGTTCGGTGCTGGGACCCCAGCTATTTACGATATACATTAATGACTTAGACGAAGGGATTAAAAGTACCATTAGCAAATTTGCAGATGATACTAAGTTGGGGGGTAGTGTGAATTGTGAGGAAGATGCAATAAGGCTGCAGGGTGACTTGGACAGGTTGTGTGAGTGGGCGGATACATGGCAGATGCAGTTTAATGTAGATAAGTGTGAGGTTATTCACTTTGGAAGTAAGAATAGAAAGGCAGATTATTATCTGAATGGTGTCAAGTTAGGAGGAGGGGGAGTTCAACGAGATCTGGGTGTCCTAGTGCATCAGTCAATGAAAGGAAGCATGCAGGTACAGCAGGCAGTGAAGAAAGCCAATGGAATGTTGGCCTTCGTAACAAGAGGAGTTGAGTATAGGAGCAAAGAGGTCCTTCTACAGTTGTACCGGGCCCTGGTGAGACCGCACCTGGAGTACTGTGTGCAGTTTTGGTCTCCAAATTTGAGGAAGGATATTCTTGCTATGGAGGGCGTGCAGCGTAGGTTCACTAGGTTAATTCCCGGAATGGCGGGACTGTCGTATGTTGAAAGGCTGGAGCGATTGGGCTTGTATACACTGGAATTTAGAAGGATGAGGGGGGATCTTATTGAAACATATAAGATAATTAGGGGATTGGACACATTAGAGGCAGATAACATGTTCCCAATGTTGGGGGAGTCCAGAACAAGGGGCCACAGTTTGAGAATAAGGGGTAGGCCATTTAGAACGGAGATGAGGAAGAACTTTTTCAGTCAGAGGGTGGTGAAGGTGTGGAATTCTCTGCCTCAGAAGGCAGTGGAGGCCAGTTCGTTGGATGCTTTCAAGAGAGAGCTGGATAGAGCGCTTAAGGATAGCGGAGTGAGGGGGTATGGGGAGAAGGCAGGAACGGGGTACTGATTGAGAGTGATCAGCCATGATCGCATTGAATGGCGGTGCTGGCTCGAAGGGCTGAATGGCCTACTCCTGCACCTATTGTCTATTGTCTATTGTCTATTCCTCTACACTACTTCATAATCTCAGAATTAAAGGACGTTCTTTTGGGAAGGAGTTGAAGGGGAATTTCTTTAAGTCAGAGGATGGTGAATCTGTGAAATTCTTTGTCACAGAAGGCTGTAGAGGCAAAGCCAGTTGATATATTTAAGGCAGTGATGATACAATTCTTATTTAGTACAGGTGTCAGAGGTTCTGGGGAGAAGGTAGGAGAATGGGGTTAGGAGATAGATCAGCCATGATTAAATCGCGTAGTAGGCCTAATTCTGCTCCTATCACTTGTGAATCCTTCCATTTATCATGTATTCCTTCACCCCAAACACAGCAGCTCACACATTTCTGGATTATCCCGTAAATACACTTTGAAAATATGATCAGTTTCTATTTGTACAGTAAATTACTTTAGTATCAACGTGCTTTATGTTTGTATCCCCCAAGCAGAGGAAATTATAACAGCTTTCCGCAGTGTTATTTGAATGGTGAATGGGTGGCATTGTGCAATTTTGAGGAATGGAAAGGAAACTGGTAAGATTGTTGGTGGTAATGGCATCTGCACTGTGTTCACTAATGACCTCCAAAGAGTAGGAACAAGCCTAAACTGAGACCAGAGTATAACTTTGAATCAGAATTGATAAGACGGTGTCATTAAAGTCAAATGATTTGGACAGTGTTAACTTGAACTCTAACAATTTTCTTTACATTATTTTTTAATTAAACAAAACAATTTTTAATGTTTATTTTCCCCCAAGTAACCCTTTATGCAAGTAATTTACAGACTGTTTCAATTCAGGAGATTGAAAAAACTAATATCCATGAAACTTGTGGTTTGAGAAATTTGAGGCCATGTATGTTTGCATGCCTGGTGATGGGTTAAAGATCCTTCTGAGGATTAAATAGTTGTCCTGAAAGCACAGCAGTAAATTCAAACATTTACCAGCAAGCAGCTTTCAAGAGTTTTAATTGGGATGGGAATAAATTAATCTTGGATATTTATTTTCCTGGAACAAAGTGATCAGCGAATAGAAAAATGGCAACAAGAGCTTTGCCACCAAATGTAATAAAACCTAATGCCTAACATGTGAGGCAAGTGGTGACATATGATCTCGCAATTTAAGTAACAGCAATGATGGCTTCAACAACAAGCATTATCAGATCGGAGGGAATGAACACCACACTTTAATTATGGCACAGGCACAGACACAACACCAACCCATTCATCACATCAACCATTATGCTCGATGCTTCTATGCTCCAGTTATTTAGGTCAGAAAGACTTATGTAGAAATTGGGTTACTTATTCTCAAATTGAAAAACTAACTGTTTGGAGGTACAGCGCGGAAACAGGGCCTTCGACCCACCAAGTCCGCGCCGGCTGTCGTCAGGATCGAACCCGGGTCTCTGACGCTGTAAGGCAGCAACTTCAATGCTGTGCCACACCTAATGTGCTTGATGAATTTTTCCCCCTACAATGTAGCGCGTTTAGATAAAAACTTAACTCACCCTAACGTTGCTATTGCTATTGGCACCGGAGGACAAACCAAGAGGAAGCTGAGTGCTGCGTTCTAGGCTGGCAACCATCTGCCGGGATTCAGCTAGGAGGCGTTGCAGTTTACTGGTGGGTGAACAGTCCTCACGGTAAGCCTTATTAATATTAACAGAACAAACATTAGTGCACACTAGGAACTGCAGATGTGGGTTTACCAATAAAAGACAAAGTGCTGGAGTAACTCAGTGGGCCAGGCAGCATTTCTGGAGAACATGGATAGGTTATGCTTCACTTCGGGACCTTTTGTCTTTAGAGACACAGCAGGCAACCAACCCTTCAGCCCACCAAATTGACAACGACCATCGATCACCCATTCACATTTGTTCCACGTTATCCCACTTTCGCATCCACTCCCTACTTAACAGAGGGAATTTGCAAAGACCAATTAACCTACAAACTCACAAACTCCACACAGACAGCAACTGAGGTTAGGATCAAACCCGAGTCTCTGACGCTGTGAATCACCAGCTCTACCAGCTGTGCCGTACTGTGTTTTAGAAGACTATTCTTCTGAAGATGAATCCCGATCTGAAACATCACCCATCCATGTTCTTCAGAGATGCTTCAGAGACACTGAATTACTCTAGCACTTTGTGACAACAATTAGCTTTTATTCACAATACACATCTTACATAATTAATGAGTCATTTTCCATAAACCATGCCATTTGTTCTTACTAAAATAGGTGCCGAAACATGCAAGAATATGCAATTTACTAGCTTGGCAAGTTAAGTTTCTGAAATTTAAGGGATATTGACACAAAATGGTAATTTTTAAGTTGATATACTAGAAGTACAACAAAAATGTTGAACATTTGCTCTTCCCTTCCATTTTACAAGCAGGGAAAGTTTTAATTTCCGTAGCAATATTTCAGCGGATACTGGATTAGCATGGAGTTGATGTTTATGTAGGACATATCTTCATAGGGTACAAAGTCTTTTCAAATGCATTGCCATAAAGTTGAAATTAATTGCTTATGTATTCTGGCTGACAGTCTACACCCAAAGCTTAATCTCACCTGTTTACAATATAAGTGAAGTCAGACCCAATTTGCCAAGCATTTCAGAACTGTGGCAAATGCAATTTTATATCTCTTTTTATCACTTTATCTTTTGTTTCAAAATATACTGGGGTTCAAATATTATCCACACGGCTCTGTTAAAGTTGCCATTGTGTGATCTACTGGAAAATTCCCTCGTGGTTTACGTTTGTAAAGATGGAAATCCAAGTCAGCGGAAGGTCCTACTGACGGTAATGGTTTTCTTCTTTAGCTACTAATCTTCATTAGACTATAACAACTTACATTATTAGTTGCATTGTCCTCGTTGGTATTCAGTCTTGACGGTGACACAGAGTCACAAAGCTCACCATGGAGGCTGCTCTTTCCCCTCGGCCTTTCTCTCACTGGTGAGGAAGTCATGGAACGTAGTGGTGACTCCAAACCGTAGGCATTCAGGTCCAGTCTCTCATCACTGTTATTGGTACAAGAATAACATGAAAAAGGAAAAACCATGACAATTTCCAAACACCAATTTAACAAAGTTTTTGTTTGCAGAGCGAAGTCGAGCTACAAGGTCCCATTAACAGCCAAAACCAAAACAGAAAGTGCTGGAAATATTCAGCAGGTCAGGCAATATTCATCAGGAAAGAGAGTCAATACTACGGGTCGATTGACTGGTCATTGACTCTCTGACAATGAGGGTGGCAGAGTGGTGCAGTTGGTAGAGCTGCTGCCTCGCAGCGCCAGAGACCCGGGTTTGATCCTGACCTCAGGTGCCGTCTGTGCGGAGTTTGCACGTTCTCCCTGAGACCACGTGGGTTTCCTCCAGGTGCTTTGGTATCCACCCACATCCCAAAGATGTGCAGGTTTGTAGGTTAACTGGCCTTTGTAAATTGCCCCAAGTGTGTCGGGAGTTAATGAGAAGGTGGGATAATGTGGGACTAATGTGAATGGGTGATCAATAACACTGGTGGACCCAGTGAGCCAAAGGGCCTGTTTCCATGCTCTATCTCCAAACTAAAACTAAACTCTCCACAGATGCTGCCTAATCTGCCTAGAAAATCCAACATTTTCTGCTTTAATTCTTGATTTCCAGTAATTGCAGTTTTTTCCCCCCCATCAGTTCTCATATTTATTCTTTTAAGTTTTCTCCAATTTTCTCTTGCTTATTGTTAATGGTAACAAATCATAGAATAAAATGTCATAATTCAAGCAACACAGAAGCACCCAAGTGATCATCCCTGATACATAAGTCTCTGGAGTTTTCCAAGTTAGGAAGTTACTTTCAAATATAATTCTACTCACTCAATACTTCCCAAATACTGAGCTAGCACAAGTCTCTAATGAGTCAAATCAGGCACCAGAAATGGTGGTCAATGTAAACAATTCCTTTTCTAATTAATGTAGAGAGTTAAATAGAGTATCGCACCTCTTTTTTTCCACACAAGCAGGACTACCTAACCCTTGTGATGAGACTGAACCATCATTAAGGTACAGCCACCACAAATCTTTTACATCAACAGCTGGCTGATAAAGCTTCATCCAGTCTTGTTCGGAAATTGGACCCTCCTGGTCAGCTTCATTCCTTGCAGGGGACTGAGTCACTTCGTCACTCATTCCACGTTCACTCAATTCATTACTGTATCTGTCTTCCAGGCTATGACTCTCAGGAATCCTTGCAGCTTCTTTTGTTGATATGATAGAAGTCATACTTGGCTTTGAGCAAAGAGGGTGATGGCTGTCTGCTGAAATGCTGCCTTTGCAACGGGAAGAGGTGCCACCACTGGGACTGTGGTGATCAGAGTTTATATATGCCAAGTTGTCATGCTCCAATGTGGGGACATCACAAGAGCCTTCATACTTCCATTTTTGCTTCCTCGACATTTGCTGCAAATTGTTCTCTCTTCCCTGAGGTGAGCCACAATCATTTGCAGTCGTATTCCTGCAATTTTGCTTTGGCACCATGTATTTTGTAGGCTTCTTATTGGAATCATTGGTGTTACACTGAGGACTATGAGTCTTGAATGCCAGATTTCCATTACTACACTGATCAAAGTCAATAGGATAGGCTGCTTGAGTATTTGCACTATCATTCGAGCTGTAACATCTGGAATTGACAGCATTGCACCCTTCAGTGCCCATTAAGTGACCTTGCTCTTTGGTACTAATAGGAATTAATTCAGTATCAAGGTTCTGAGTTGAGGTAGCTACTTCTGTGTGTCTTCTGGTCAGGGATACCATTTTCTGATCTTTAGTTGGCTCCTTTTTCCATTTGAAGACATTTTTATGTTCTTGTCCCTCTGCTTTATTGTATCCATTGCTGTTCTGTATAATACATTTGGAGTCTGGCAGAAATCTACCGGAACTAAAACAAAAGGTACAACAGGAACAACGGTAAGATTAACTTCGAGTAGTCCCTTTATATATTTTTTCAAAATGTTAATACTAATGATTTTTTTTTTAAAAATCAGGTTCTGATTAAGGAATTATATGGGTAAACACAAAAATGTCACCTCATTTAGAAAATCTATACTGTTATGCTAACAATTCAGTGGAATTTTCCAACTTTATCTGCTTCATGATTAAAATGCAAGGTACAGAAACATGTAAAATGGAATAAACATCATTTTTTCAATTTGCAGTTTTGTTGTCAATATTCAGCATCCACCATATATTATTATTAAACTAATTCTCCATTTTTATAAAATGTCGTTCCAAATGTAAAAATGCTAATTAAAGTAGTAAATTCATCCCTTTAAATGCCCAATTCCTTGATCTCTAGCATTCAAACCCGTTGATACACAAGAGTGGCAACCATGCATTTGTCTATTCTACTATCAAAATTTTGTTCCATTGTTCCATTAACAACATAATTCCAAAGTTCATGCCTTAACTATAATTGTAATTATTAAAAAATCCAACGGACAATTGGCTCGAGTTTCTAGACCCAAAAAGACAAATATAAAGTATTGGCATTCTCAATTGAGTGAACTCTGCCAGGAATCACACAGAACCACTAGGAACTCCCCCTCTAAGCCGAGGATAAGATCATGCTTAGCCACGATCAGAGCCACACCAGCTTCAACGGGGCACAGTAATCTTCAGGATCTTTATCAAAGTGATTCACATTGATAGGTACAACACCATAGAAAAATCAGAGCAGGAGTCAGCCACTGAGTCCCATGTCTCTACAGCTTAAATCCATTCATACACCTTTACAAGGTTTTTATTTAACCGTTGGTGATCTGAATCTTGGAAATTTCCATTATCGCTGTATCAACTGCAGCCTTTTGAGAAGTTTCCCGCAGCAGTCCTTGTGTGAAAAATGTGTCCTTATTTTACATCTGATTAGACTAGACCTCATCAAGATTCCCCTTATTCTGAACATTACATTACATGAAACTTTACCTCGCTATCCTGTATCTTTTTAAACAACTTGGTTAAATCACAAACTTTGGAAAGATGGAAGTATTCAGAAAAGCACAAAAGAAACCATTCAATTTTGCCCAGTCCAATGGCAAGTCATATAATCCGGCAGGCCAATTTTTGCCGAGGATCAGATATGAAGACTACGACAAAAAAAATAAAGTATTTTGTTCTCTAATACATCAAAATGATCAAAGCCAAATATTCATCTGCTGCCCTCAAAATGAAACAGTTCTAATGAAATAGCTACTTCTATCCTAACATGACTTGGGAAACCATTCACAATTATGACATTAAAAATTGTCCACAAGAATGGACCCATTAACACAACCAGAAAACCAGCATTGATAATTATCTCACTAAAACACCACGAGCGGTATACCAATGAGGCATATGGAGAAGCATGTAAACTTGTCCACTGAAAAACCTGCGCCAAACACTATCAAAGATTCGATATTATGCGTTTTCCCCTTCTTGAGAACACAGCATGGTGGCGCAGATAGCAGAGATGCCGTCTCCCAGCTCTGGAGGCAGGTTCGATTCTGATTTCGGGTGCTGTCTGTGCGGACTTTGCACATTCTCCGTGACCACGTGGGTTGCCTCCTGGTGCTCTGATTTACTCCCACATCTCAAAGGCGACAGGTTTGTTGATTATTTGGCCTCTAAATTACCTCAAGTGTGTAGGGAGTGAATGCAAAGAGGGATAACATAGAATTGCTGTGAATTGGTGGTCGACAGTCGGCGAGGACTCGGTGGACCGAAGGGCCTTTTTCTATTTTAGTTTAAACTAAACTAAAGAAGAAAGGAAAAACTAGTCATGCAAGACCTATGATACAAATCCCCAAGCATGTTCATATGGAATAGTTTTCAGAAATCTGAACACCTGAACCTTCTGCACTGTTGATGCGAGTCTCAATGAGATTCATTACTTATCTTCTAATAAATAAGGCCACTTGTAACCCCACGACCATGTACGTTCAGTTCATATGTGGCAACCACTGCATATTCAGTAGTTCGTGCTAATTTCAGCGTGGACAGTTATGATGGGTTGATGACAGTATAGAGTCGAGTTGGCACACGAGACTGATATTTAAAAATACAAAATCAAAGTTGTTGACCTACCTAATTTCAAGAATTTTCTCTTCCTGCTTTTGGATCAATTCCTGAGAACTTTCAAGATTCAGATGAAGAAGCTGCAAGTCATGTTGTTGTTTTTCATTTACCTGATCACAAGAAATAGAATTGCTAGACCTCAAATCATTATAAAGTTTATATACAAGCATACAGACCTCTGGAAGGAGTACCGAGTTACGACATTCTAGAGTGAACTAAGAAAATAGTCTTCCTTAATCATCATAACTTTGGCTTATGAACACTGAATCAGTTTCTGTTTGGTGTCAATGATGTACAAATGCATTGTAACTAAGAACAATGGTAATATATATTTTTTAAGGTCAGTTAACTGAGAAATCATTAACTACTGAATCTTCATGTACTCAACACAGAACGGGTATTCCAAATGCTACCAAGATTCCTGCAGAGCTAAGGCAATGTTAGATGTAGGTTGCAAAAGCTCAGTTTTAGAGCCTAATTAACCTACATGGATACAGTAAGATATTAAGTTATTTAAATAAAGATTCAAGTTATTGACTTCTCAGAATAAGACCCAATAGCATGCAGTTAAAATGTCGCCATCCTCCTGGTGCCAAAGGTTAGTCACACTATTGTCACATGTTCCAAGGTACAATAAATAGCATTGTTTTGCATGCTTTCCAAACAGATCATACTGTATATACCATTCATAGATAAAACAGAGTTCAAATTCAAGCACAATAGATACAGCAAAAGGGAAGATTTACAGTGCAGAATATAGTTCTCAGCATTGTAGTGCATCAGTTCCTTAGACAAAGTGCAATTTTCTCAATGGAGTAGAAGTGAATCAGATAGTACCCTAGCTTATGGAAGGACCATTCAGAAGCCTGATAACAGCTGCTCCAGAACCACTGATTTGAGTAATAATTTGGTTATATTGCATAACAAGTCTTAGTACCGTTTATTTAAAATAAGAACATCTTTCAGTTTTAGGGAATGACTGAGATGGGAATCCAAGTCCAATGCTGGAGAAATCCACCATCCTTCTCAGTTACAGTTCAAGGAATGTAGCTCCTGCTGTTATAGGGCTACATAACAGCTCATCATAGATGAGCCTAAAGAACTAACCATTACCTATTTAGGTTATTTTTTGCACATCTCATGGGAGACAAGCTTTACACAAAGTTTTTCCACATATATCGCTGACCAAAGTAGAAGACATAATAATTCCAGATCTATCTTCTGTAATTGGAGTGCTGCATTGGAGTGTTCATTTTAAATACTAATTGAGCTTCTATGCTCCATTTTTTAAAATATGTAAAATAATTAATTTATACGATCAGAATACTAAATGTTCCTCTGAATGTGGAAATCAATTATACTTATAAACACAATTTATTCACAAAATGCTGGAGTAACTCAGCAGGTCAGGCAGCATCTCGGGAGAGAAGGAATGGGTGACGTTTCGGGTCAATCTTCAGACTGAAGGGTCTCGACCCGAAACATCACGCATTCCTTCTCTCCCGAGATGCTGCCTGACCTGCTGAGTTACTCCAGCATTTTGTGAATAAATCGATTTGTACCAACATCTGCAGTTATTTTCTTATAATACTTATAAACACGATGATTAACACGATGACACCCTTTCTTCCAGCATCTGCAGTTGAAGGTCTCCAACCTTTTTGTGTTCACCTGAGTACTTCAAAGCAGATTTGTGGTACACAATGTAAATCCTGAGGTGAGTAACAGGTTACAGGTGGTCTTACCTGACGAAGACCATGCAGTTCAGTGTCAGCTCGTTCCTGCTTTGATCTTGACAGTTCCAGAATCTGATCTTTTCTCTTCTCTCGTTCGACTAAATTAGAATTGCAAAACATGGCACTGATTTTCTCTTTAACATAAGATTGGCGTGCAAAATTACTAAAATTATTGGAAAATGAAATATAAACATAACCAGTGGTTGAGGCATTTACAATTGTAGCATTTAAGAGACTTTGGATAGGCACATCAAAATGTAAGGAATGGATATGGATTATGTGCAGGCAAATAAGAGATGGTCATGACACCACGATCTGCACAGATATGCTGGGCCGAAGGGCCTGTTCTTGTGCTATAGTGTTCTACGTTCAATCAATTTTAAAGTATTAAGCATAACACAGTGTTCAGCAGCATCTGTGGTGGAAACGACAGACGACATTTTAGCTTGCGATCCTTCTTCAGACAGATTGAAGTGGGGGGGGGGCGGGGATGAAGCTGCAAAAGAGAGATGGGGGCCAGACAAACCCTGCAGCTTCTGTTTCAGGTCCTTTCACAATGTACCTTCCTACCAGTCTTTCAGTTGAGATGTTGGCTTTAAGCTGATTTTGCAAAATAACTTAATTTCTGATCCTGAGCCAAAGAGCACATAGAAACATAGAAAATAGGTGCAGGTGTAGGCCATTCGGCCCTTCGAGCCTGCACCGCCATTCAATATGATCATGGCTGATCATCCAGCTCAGTAACCTGTACCTGCCTTCTCTCCATACCCCCTGATCCCTTTAGCCACAAGGGCCACATCAACTCCCTCTTAAATATAGCCAATGAACTGGCCTCAACTACCTTCTGTGGCAGAGAATTCCACAGACTCACCACTCTCTGTGTGAAGAAATGTTTTCTCATCTCGGTCCTAAAAGACTTCCCCCTTATCCTCAAGCTGTGACCCCTGGTTCTGGACTCCCCCAACATCGGGAACAATCTTCCCGCATCTAGCCTCTCCAACCCCTTAAGAATTTTATATGTTTCTATAAGATCTCCCCTCAGTCTTCTAAATTCCAGCGAGTACAAGCCTAGTCTATCCAGTCTTTCTTCATATGAAAGTCCCGCCATTCCAGGGATCAATCTGGTGAATCTTCTCTGTACTCCCTCTAAGGCAAGAACATCGTTCCTCAGATTAGGAGACCAAAACTGCACACAATACTCCAGGTGCGGTCTCACCAATGCCCTGTACAACTGCAGTAGAACCTCCCTGCTCCTAAACTCAAATCCTCTTGCTATGAATGCCATCATACCATTCGCCTTCTTCACTGCCTGCTGCACCTGCACGCTTGCCTTCAATGACTGGTGCACCATGACACCCAGGTCACGTTGCATCTCCCCCTCTCCTAATCGGTCACCATTCAGGTAATACTCTGCTTTCCTGTTCTTGCCGCCAAAGTGGATAACCACACATTTATCCACATTATATTGCATCTGCCATGCATTTGCCCACTCGCCCAATCTATCCAAGTCGCTCTGTAGCCTCCTAGCATCTTCCTCGCAGCTAACACTGCCACCCAGCTTCGTGTCATCCGCAAACTTTGAGATGTTGCATTCAATTCCCTCGTCCAAATCATTAATATACACTGTAAATAACTGGGGTCCCAGCACTGAGCCTTGCGGTACCCCACTAGTCACTGCATGCCATTCCGAAAAGGACCCGTTTATTCCTACTCTTTGCTTCCTGTCCGCCAACCAATTTTCTATCCACCTCAACACTGAACCCTCAATACCGTGTGCTTTAAGTTTGTACACCAATCTCCCATGTGGGACCTTGTCGAAGGCCATCTGAAAGTCCAGATACAACACATCGACTGGTTCTCCCTTATCCACTCTTCTAGTTACATCCTCTAAAAATTCTACAAGATTCGTCAGACATGATTTGCCTTTTGTAAATACATGCTGACTTTGTCCGATGATTTCACCACTTTCCAAATGTGATGCTATCACATCTTTAATAACTGACTCTAGCATTTTCCCCAATACCGATGTTAGGCTAACTGGTCTATAATTCCCCGTTTTCTCTCTTCCTCCCTTTTTAAAAAGTGGGGTTACATTAGCTACCCTCCAGTCCTCAGGAACTACTCCAGAATCTAAAGAGTTTTGAAAAATTATCACTAATGCATCCACTATTTCTGAGGTTACTTCCTTAAGCACTCTGGGGTGCAGCCTATCTGGCCCTGGGGATTTATCTGCCTTTAATCCATTTAATGTACCTAACACCACTTCCCGACTAACCTGGATTTCCCTCAGTTCCTCCATCTCATTAGACCCCCGGTCCCCCGCTATTTCCGGCAGACTGTTTATGTCTTCCTT
The DNA here is from genome assembly GCF_053455715.1 of Rhinoraja longicauda. Lineage (NCBI taxonomy): Eukaryota > Metazoa > Chordata > Chondrichthyes > Rajiformes > Arhynchobatidae > Rhinoraja > Rhinoraja longicauda. The sequence continues at coordinate 23,324,851 of NC_135977.1, read as the reverse complement.
AGTGAAGACAGAACCAAAGTAGTTGTTCAATTGGTCTGCCATCTCCTTGTTCCCTATGATCAATTCACCTGTTTCCGACTGCAAGGGACCTACATTTGTCTTAACTAATCTTTTTCTCTTCACATATCTATAAAAGCTTTTGCAGTCAGTTTTTATGTTCCTTGCCAGTTCTCCCTCATAATCTATTTTCCCTTTCCTAATTAAGCCCTTTGTCCTCCTCTGCTGGACTCTGAATTTCTCCCAGTCCTCTGGTATGCTACTTTTTCTGGCTAATCTGTATGCTTCATCTTTTGTTTTAATACTATCCTTGATTTCCCTTGTTAGCCACAGATGCACTACCTTTCCTGGTTTGTTCTTTTGCCAAACTGGGATGAACACTTGCTGTAGTTCATCGATGCGACCTTTAAATGCCTTCCATTGCATGTCCACCGTCAACCCTTTCAGCATCAATTGCCAGTCTATCTTGGGCAATTCACGCCTCATACCCTCAAAGTTACCTTTCTTTAAGTTCAGAACACTTGTTTCTGTATTGACTTTGTCACTCTCCATCCTAATGAAGAACTCCACCATATTATGATCACTCTTGCCCAAGGGGCCTCGCACAAGACTGCTAACTAACCCTTCCTCATTACTCAATACCCAGTCTAGAATGGCCTGCTCTCTCGTTGGTTCCTCGACATGTTGGTTTAGAAAACCATCTCGCAAACATTCCAAGAAATCCTCCTCCTCAGCACCTCTGCCAGTTTGGTTCACCCAATCTATATGTAGATTGAAGTCACCCATTATAACTGCTGCACCTTTAGTGCACGCATTTCTAATTTCCTGTTTGATGCCATCCCCAACCTCACTACTGCTGTTAGGTGGCCTGTACACAACTCCCACTAGCGTTTTCTGCCCCTTAGTGTTTCGCAGCTCTACCCATATCGATTCCACATCCTCCAAGCTAATGTCCTTCCTTTCCACTGCTTTAATCTCCTTTCTAACCAGCAACGTAACCCCACCTCCTTTTCCTTTCTGTCTATCCCGCCTGAATATAGAATATCCCTGGATGTTGAGCTCCCAGCCTTGGTCACCCTGGAGCCATGTCTCCGTAATCCCAACTATATCATAATCATTAATAACTATCTCCACATTTAATTCATCCGCCTTATTACGTATACTCCTTGCATTGAGACACAAAGCCTTCAGGCTTGTTTTTACAACACTCTTACCCCTTATACAATTATGTTGAGAAGTGGCCCTTTTTGATTTTTGCACAGTCACAAGGAAAAGAAACCCTTTAATATCTCTTTATTAAGCAGGTCTTTTGTTTTGTGCTGAATTATGAAAACCAAAGGAGAGCACCACACTTTACCCCTTTGATCACTGAGGTAAGAGGGGGAATGTTTAACGGAGAAGTGTGGGGGGGGGAAGTCTTTTTATTTACACAAAGTGATGAGGGCCTGGAACACATTCATGGGGGTGGTGGTAGAGGCACAATCAATTAAGAGCTTTGAGATAGGCACATGGAAGTGCAGGGAATAGAGGGATTTGGACATCATGTTTGGCATAAACACTGTAAGCCAAAGGGGGGCTCTGTTCCTGTGCTGTATTATTCCAAGTTCTATGAATAATGAATTAGGTGCGTGAGCACTGTATTTTCTCTCAACAAGTCCCAGAATACACGGGTATTAACACTTTTTCTTTCGTGTCCATCATCCATGTTTCAAATGTTACATCACTGTCATCGTCCATCATGAAAAGGGCGCAAGCTTCCGGCGACAAGCCACCACTTGTACAATAGATGATGGTGGTGGCAGAATTAGCCCAGGACACTTCCAGTTTCCAGCCCCGCGACGTGGACGCTTCTGCTATGGGGCCGGTATTAGCACTGATTCCTGCTTTCGTTTGTGTGTTAAGTGACCAACCTGGAATCCCTGACAGGTCATAAAATATCATGCAGCAAAACTAGGGTTATTTACTCACCAGCTAAAGTGAGCTCATTTCCAAGATATTGTCTTTCTTGTTTAAAGCGAATAATGTCTTCCCTCTGCTCATTATTTTCTACTGTCTTTTCATCCAACTCATCTAAATAAACAAAAAAAGGTTAAAAGTCATCAGTGGTGGACTGGTGAAAATACAGGACATAGGACAGAAAATTATTACGATCAAAGTGTTGAAGAATTTTGCAGTCTGATGTTGACACCAAGCCTCTACCTTTAAATCATTAGTTTTCTCAATCCCAGGCAAGTACTAATTTAGACAGATTTACAGTATCAATTTGCTTTTGAGAGAGATCGCCAGTTCAGGTTTCTTTGCTTTACAATTAGAATCCTTGATTTAGAATGGGTTTTTTCTCTGATATAAACCACCACCATCACCTCCCATTTTGTTCCATCTTTCCTGAAACTACTGCATCTAATGCTACGAGTCCAGATGCTATCCTGAAAGTAATCTCTGCTGGTGAATGCAGGGATTGACAAATGCGAATCATGACATTGGACCTAATAGATTTTCTGAAAACATGCAACTCAAGACACAGGGATCATGACATCAGCACATCTTTAGCCAGAGGGTAGTGAATCTGCATCGAGGAGTGCTTGATGGCACTGGGCCTATACTCACTGGGTTTCAGACAGATGAGAGCAGATCTCATTGAAAATGACCAGATGGTGAAAGGCCTGGATACAGTTGATGTGGAGAAGATGTTTCCATTAGTGGGAGAGTCTGGGGCCAGAGGACACAGCCTCAGAGTAAATGGATATACCTTACGAAAGGAGATGAGGAGGAATTTATTTAGCCAGTGGGTGGTGAATCTGTGGAATTCATTGCCACAGACAGCTGTGGAAGTTAAGCCATTGGGTACTTTTAAAGCAGAGATACAGGTTTTTAAATTGGTAAAGATTAATTGGTCAAAGATTACGGGGAAAAGGCAGGAGAATGGGATTGAGAGGGAAAGATAGATCAGTCATGATTGAATGGCCAAGTGGACTTGATGGGCCAAATAGCCTAATTCTGTACCTACATCTTATGAACTTATAACTGTTTTGTGATACTATACCATTACTACAGGAAACAGTTTCAAATAACAAATAACAAATAGCTACCTTAATAAAAGGGATGCATCCACAAGTAATGTATATGACATTTACAGTAGGTCCCCGATAATCCACCGTCTGATGATTTACCGTGCTCTCTTTTGACTCACCAGAGCCCCAGTTCCCAGACGCTTGCAACTTGCTGGGCCCTGGTTCCCATGCACCTGTCCCTCTGATGGCGACACTGGCTCCAATGTTCCCTTTCTATTCACTGAAGCCTCCATTCCCCAGCTCCCTTTCAACCCACCAGGACCCCAGTTCCACTCACCTAAGCCCAGGTTCTTGTGCTCCATTTAAACTCACCAGGTCCCCGGCTTCATTTAAACCTACCTGGTTCATTGAAAACTATATTTTAATACCATACAACTTTAAAAGTTAGCTGAAGTATTAACAACATCCAATAGTCTGGAAAATCTACTGGTTGGGCACCACCAAAGTTCCAAGCATGCCAGATATCAGTATTTTTTCCAAATACTGTAGAATATTGGAAAATCCTAATTCATAAACATATTTAGTTCAGTTCAGAGATACAACGAGGAAACTGCCCCTTTGGCACACCATGTCTGCGCTGACCAGCGAACACTGATTCACGCTACTTCCATCCTACACACGAGGGACAATTTACAGAAGCTAATTAACGCATCAACCTGTACGTCTTCGGGATGTGGGAGGAAACCGGAGCTACCGGAAAAACGTACAGGGAGAAGGTACAAACTCCATGCTGATAGCACCGGTAGTCAGGATCGAACCCAGGTCTCTGGCGCTAAGGCAGCAATTCTACCACTGCGCCACAGTGCCGCCATCTACCAACATCAATTCCTAAAGAATAGTCATTTATACCTACCCTTAAGCTTGCAGATTTCATGTCGCAGTTTCTTTGAATGCTGTTTGCAATCATAAACCTCTTTCCTCGAATTTGTTTCATTTAACCTGGCTTCTCGTAATGCACCCTCCAAGGTTTTAAACCTCGCTGTAAGATCCATGATATGATTGGTAGCTTCAACCATATCTTTGTCCTAGACCAAATATATTATATTAGCATCATGGTTATTGCAGCATTTATGCAAGACGCCATTTAGAACATTTTCAAGAAGACGCAAGAAACTGCAGATGCTGAAATCCACAAAGTGCTGGAGTAACTCAGCGGGCCAGGCAGGATCTGTGGAGGATATAGATCGGGATCAGGTTTCGGATCGGGACCCTTCTTCAGTGTGAAGTCCATATCCATCTCAACGGATATAGATGGACATGGATAGGGTGTCGATCCATATCTGGCGACATGGATGTTACTCCAGCACTTTGTGTTTTCTGCTCAAGATTCCAGCATCTGCAGTTCCTTGCGTCTACAAAATTTTAATAATCACTTTTCAAGAACCTGGCTTCAATAGCATCTGGTCTGGCAACATCTCGTTCATTCCATTAACACCTTTTTTTCCCCTTGAATGGAAACTAGAATTTGCTTATAGTTGAGAACAGAGCAGATTTAGTGCACATTTTACTGATCACTTGTAGTACCTTTAATTCCAGCATTGTAGTGAGCTCCTGTTCATGCGCCTGTAACTGTCCCACCTGGGCAGAGAGCTCCATTACAGAGGAATTCAGACTTTTGTTCCTGTCCTGGTAGAAGCAAACAAAATCCATTAATTGAATTCAAATACACATTTATGGGGCGAAAGTGCCAATAATTTTCTTTTTTGTTACCTCTAGCTCTTCACAGATGCTAGCAGACTCTGCTGCTTTCTCAGACATTTCCTTCAGCTTTTGCTGGGTGCAGTTGAGTGTTTTTAAACAATCAGCTTGTTGAGATTCTAAAATCTTTTGCTGTACACTTAACGTTCTGATAATCTCATTCCTGTTTCGCAGTTCATCTATTAAACACAATGTTATTAAGTGCCTTTAAAAAATATATATATATTAATGCAATTTCCTTTGCACACAACTGATCAGTGGAGAATGCTTTTCTAATTCTTTAAGCAAGGTTTTGTCTGGGGACTATTTTACAAAGAAGAGGTTATACTCGGTATCCCTTATCCTGAGTTCATATATACTGGTTGGACACTGTCAGGATCAAGTAAACATAATTAATTAGTTCAGGGGCCTTTAGGGAATAATGAACACAGTGCCCTCCATAATGTTTGGGACAAAGACCCATCATTTATTTATTTGCCTCTGTACTCCACAATTTGAGATTTGTAATAGAAGAAAAAAAAATCACATGTGGTTAAAAGTGCACATTGTCAGATTTTAATCAAGGCCATTTTTATACATTTTGGTTTCACCATGTAGAAATTACAGCAGTGTTTATACATAGTCCCCCCATTTCAGGGCACCATAATGTTTGGGACACAGCAATGTCAAGCAAATGAAAGTAGTCATGTTTAGCATTTTGTTGCATATCCTTTGTATGCAATGACTGCTTGAAGTCTGCAATTCATGGACATCACCAGTTGCTGGGTGTCTTCTCTGGTGGTGCTCTGCCAGGCCTATATTGCACAGCTAGCTTTCGATTATCCTTGTTTTGGCGGCTAGTCCCCTTCAGTTTATTCCAGCATATAAAAGACATGCTCAATTGGGTTCAGACTGGGTGATTGACATGGCCACTCAAGAAATGACAATTTTTTGGCTTTGAAAAACTCTTTTGTTGCTTTAGCAGTATGTTTGGGATCATTGTCTTGCTGGTGAGGCGAGGTGAGGCCGGGCCAGCGACAAGGTGAGACCGGGCCAGCGACAAGGCGAGGCCGGGCGAGCGGCGAGGTGAGGCGAGGCTATCGGCGAGGCGAGTACAGCTGCGAGGCCGGGCGAGGCGAGCGGCGGGGCATGTGTTTTGCGGAAAAATGTGAGGCAAAATCAGAATGGCGGAATTGAAAGAAGAAAGCGGAAACTTTCCACCAAATTCGGAAGGGTTGGGAGGTCTGGTATCATCAATGAGGACGAGTCAGTACTTTCAGCAGCCAATCATGCCCAGGCCATAACACCCCCACCACCGTGTTTCACAGAGGAGGTGATATGCTTTGGATCTTGGGCAGTTGCTTCTCTCCTCCATACCTTGCTCTTGCCATCACTCTCATATAAGTTAATCTTCGTCTCAATCTGTCCACATGACCTTTTTCCAGAACTGTAGTTGCTCTTTTATGTACTTCTTGGCAAACTAACCCGGCCATCCTATTTTTGTGGCTAACCAGTGGTTTGCATCTTGCCGTGTAGCCTCTGTATTTCTGTTCATGAAGTCTTCTGCGGACAGTGGTCATTGACAAATCCACACCTGACTCCTGAAGAGTGTTTCTGATCTGTCGGACCGGTGTTTGGGGATTTTTCTTTATTATAGAGAGAATTCTTCTTTCATCAGCTGTGGAGGTCTGCCAGTCCCTTTGCGATTAGTAAGCTCACCACTGCTCTCTTTCTTCTTAATGATGTTCCAAACAGTTGATTTTGGTAAGCCTTCAGGCTTGGCTGATGTCTCCAATGGTTTTATTCTTGTTTCTCAGTCTTATAATGGCTTCTTTGACTTTCATTGGCACAACTTTGGTCCTCATGTTGATAAACAGCAATACAAGTTTCCAAAGGTGATGGAAAGACTGGAGGAAAGACCAGGTGCTGAGAGCTCTATAATACCTGCATTAAGGAGGCATTTAAACACACCTGCGCAATTACAAACACCTGCGAAGCCATGTGTCCCAAACATTACGGTGCCCTTAAATGGGGGGGACTATGTATAAACACAGCTGTCATTTCTACATGGTGAAACCAAAATGTATAAAAATACCCTTTAATAAGGATATTTTAATAATACCCTTTAACTTTAACCACATGTGATTTTTTCTATTGCAAATCTCAAATTGTGGAGTAGAGGTAAATAAATAAATGATGGGTCTTTGTCCTAAACATTATGGAGGGCACTGTAATTGAGTTGTATATAAAATTGAATGCAATTTTGTTCAATTTAAAACTAGGGTCTTAAAGCTGAATAAAGGAAATTACAAATTAACAAGGATTAGATTAGCTTATTGTCATATACACCAGAGTGCAATGAAATTCCTTTTGGAGTTTTATATATATAAACTGAAAGCAATTTTGTTCAATTTGAAACTAGGGACAAAGCTGGATAAAACAAATTACAAAGGAACAAAGATTAGATTAGATTAGTTTATTGTCATATACACCAAAGTGCAATGAAATTCCTGATTCACATGAAGCTCGAAGTAAACAATGTACAGACTTGAAACCGATCGAACATCTCTGGAGAGACCTGAAAATAGCTGTGCATCAATGCTCCCCATCCAACCTGACAGATCTTGAGAGGATCTGCAGAGAAGAATGGGAGAAATTACCCAAATACAGGTGTGCCAAGCTTGTAGCATCATATCCAAGAAGACTTGAGGCTGTAATCGCTGCCAAAGGTGCCTCAACAAAGCACTGAGTAAAGGGTCTGAATACTTATGTAAATGTGATATTTCAGTCATTTATTTTTAATTACTTTGCAAAAATTTCAAAACACCAGTTTTAGCTTTTTTTTAAATTATGGGGTATTGTGTGTAGATTGATGATAAAAAAATTTTTTTTAATCCATTTTAAACTAAGGCTGTAACGTAGCAAAATGCAGAAAAAATGAAGGGGTCTGAATACTTTCTCAATGCACTGTATCGGGTGATTCAAAGTAACAAACCACAAAGTAATTAACTTCTTGCCACAGAGCTTTTGTGCATAAGACACTGAGATGCAATTTAAATGTTTAGAAAGAGTACTAACGCTCCACTTTGGCACATCTCTCTTCCAGGCTGAGTATGCGCAGACGATCCTCCTCCCAGGCCAGGAGCTGCTTCTGATGTGCAGACACCATCTCATTTAATTCTTTATCCCGATCTTTGAGTTCTACAACAAGCAGCTGTAATTCATTGCGTTGTTTCTGGATTGTAGCAGACTCCAGATCTATATTCGCATTCTGGAAATAAAATATGTTAGAATAAAGCATCTTTTCTTGCATTTGGAGAAAATTATTATACTTTAGAGTATCCAGAATATCACCTATTGCAATCCTGGTTGAGCTATTAATGGCAACAATAACCCATCAACCCATAATTCTACTAGAAATCATGTTCAATATCTGTTCAATATTCCCCATAGAATATATAGCAGAAATTAAGTATCATTTACTTTAACTGTCACGACCCAAAGTTCATAGAATTGCACCACTTCATGATCATCTGAGAGTAGAAACTCTTCTTCGCCTTCATTTTAAACTGGGCAATCGCTTAAACTGAAACTATGTACCTTACTTCAAAATTCCTCCTCCAGGAAAAGTCACTCAGAATCTTATGCATTATAGTAAGATCACCTCTCAAACCTCTGAGACGATGAATATAAACTCAACATGAATATAAACTCAACCTTTCACCTCATTTGTCCCCAGCATCATTGTGGCATCTTAAAATTAGACTAAAACACTACATGCAACTTCAAGTGTGGTCTCACCAATGCCCTGTACAGGTGAACAAATATTTCCCTGTTTTTATACTTCCCAAAATGTTGACATCATTTTATATCTTTACCTCACCAAAATCTGCCACTCAAATTGAAAGTTCAAATTCCAAAATTTCCCTAACATTTGTGTGACGAAGCCCTCCACGTTTCACTCCCATAAACCTAATAATTATAAAATAATTTTCTTTTTTTTGGATTCCCCATCAATTCTAAGCGATTTGAATGCTGCTATACTACTAAAGCTGAATTCCCACTGCTATCTCCTTATGATGCGTACTGATAAATTTTACTTTGCAAATGTTTCTGAGTTTAGAAAATGTTACTATTTTACAGTTGCAGTTGGTTGTAACATGGATTTGCCCTTTTGTTTAATCTATTCCCACTACACCATTTAACTTTCCCACATGACTTGGGAGCCTTCCGGAGAAGTTAAAAGGTCTAAATTTGGGCTATTTATGTTTAGAGATACAGCACAGAAACAGGCCCCAGGCTCACCGAGTCCACGCTGACCATTGATCACCCGCACACCAGTTCCATGTTATCCCACTTTCGCATCTTACACACAAAGGGTGATTTACAGAAGCCAATTAACCTACAAACCTGCACATCTTTGGAATGTGGGAGGAAACCGGAGCACCCGGAGAAAACCCATGTGGTCAAAGGGGAGAACGTACAAACTCACATGCAGGAGTTACTGGAAATTAGAGAAATCAACGTTCATACCGCTGGCATGTAAGCTGCCCAAGCAAAATATGAGGTGCTGTTCCTCCAATTTACAGTGGCCTAACTCTGACAGTGGAGGCGGCCCAGGAAAGAAAGGTCATATGGGAATGGATCGGAATTGTACAATACTTTGGCTTAAAATGTTTGGCAACTGGGAGATCGTGTAGGCCAAGGCAGACTGAGCGTAAGTGTTCAGCAAAAAGTTCTTCTTTAGGTCGTACATGGAAAGAGATCGATCCAAGCAATGGAACACCCTGCTCAACAGCACCTTTGCCAGAAAGACAACAGTAGTTCAAGAAGGCCTCGCACTGCCCAAATAAAAAAGGACCTTGTACAGAAGATAATCTAAATTATGTTCTTTGGGTAAAAACTGTAATCGGACAAAACAAGAGAAAAGTATTACTTACATTTTTGGAAGAGCCGTTCAGTGTTGGAATTGCATGAATGGCTTTAGTCGGGCCAGTTTTATACCTTGCTGCAAATTCTTGCATTTTTCCAAAGTTCATTTTTGAATCTCCAATAGATTTTGAACAGTTAACATTCTCTAATGAAGGCTGAAATAAATTAAAATCAATATTAGAACAAAACCATTTATTTTGGTAAGTCTAAAGAATACGAGAGATGGTAGGATTTTCTATTCGCCAATGTCCTTTTTGAAAGTCACCAGGAGACTTAATGGGCAATGAGTTATCTTTTGTGTTAATTATAATAAAGGAACACATCACTAACTAGATCTGCAGTGTGACTGAATTTGAGACATTAAAAAGGTAGACAAAAATTCTGGTTCCACTCATAATGTATCTTACATCTTGAAGCATCCAATCCCAATCTCAGCCATGTTGTAGGGAGAGACACTGGCCCCGATACTAAAGAGGAGAATAGGGAAAATTCCAAAGTGGGTCATGGAATCAGAGTCCAGGGAAAAGAGGCCTGGTAAATTTTAATGGAAGGATGGGAAACATTATGTGTAATTTTGCAGTCATATCAGAACCCAGGCTGATGCATCGCCTGCTCGGTGGATAGCAGGAAGAACCTACCTGCAGGGCAATGCGGCCGGACATTGCTGGGAATGAACCCCAGCAGTAAGTGGACGACAGACCTGGAGGGTAACAATGTTTGGAATGGGAGAGTGAGATAACAATTGTACAGATGGTGTTAAAAAATTTGGTTTTGAGTGGTGGGAGGCTCTTGTAAATTCAAAAATTGAGTCGGAGGCATGCATTCAATCCGGTCTTACATCTGTCTCAACATAACTGAGGGCGCAAGGAACTGCAGATGTCGGAATCCAGAACAACACACAAAGTGCAGGAGGAACTCAGTGGGTCAGATGCATCTGTGGAGGGAATGGAGAGGTGACTTCATGCGTCAGGACCTTTTCAGCCTATTTGACTCTTCTTCAATTAACTGAATACTGGCAATGAAGAAGCGGAGCAAAATAGGCATACCCCACAGCCCGCTGAGAATAATCTTTCTCTTTCAATGCACTTGGATGAGGGGGTGGGGTAAGAAAAAAAAACAAGGTCATTGAGTGGAAGACAAACAAAGGGCTATTGAAATTTCAAGTTAAGTAATCCTGGGCTATCAGCTCTTTCAGGTAACATGAACTGGCTTCCTGCTCTTGTCAGTTGACGAAAATGAAACTCTAATATAAATAAAGATAGACAAATTATACATTTGGTGATTATTTTAGATAGCTTTCTTACTTTAGATTTAGGAGTGCTTCGCCACTGTTCAAGATGACATTCTATAATGGACACAAATAGATCTATTAATACCTCAATCCATTAAGGTTTAGAAAATGTCATTTAATGGTACAGAAGTATGCAAGTCATACCAAAATAAATATTTATCATGCATTGTACCTGAGGTGGAACATGCTGCAGTTACTGTATTCCTAGGGTTAATAAGGGTAGAGTCTCCTGAAGGGATGTCTCCTTCCATTTCGACACCCGGTGTCTAACAGAAATGCAGAATTATATACCGCAATGAGGCCAAATAAAGTTTAGGTCAAATTAATTTATTATAAACATATTTTACAGTCAAGCTACAATATAGTTTTTATATAACCTCTAAAACCAAATAATTCAAAACTAAAGTGTATTAAGACCTTAACTACGATTTATGTATTTCAAAGCCCAGTTTTCCAACATAATTGTGGCAAAGAGTGATTTTTTTCTTTAAATGATCTTGAAACTCCTTATTCATATGAAGAACCACCAACCCACAAGGAGAAAACCCGACGAATTTGAAATATGAAATTCATTTTAAATAGTGTGAATTATCAATACAGAGTGTGTAATGCCAGAAATATGATTATTACGTATGGTTACTGAACTTTGCTTCTGAAATTCACTTTGTTGGACCGCCTCAGGTATTCATGTGAGGGGGGAGCAACAGGCTAACAAATTGAGCAAAATTTGAAAAAAAGGAGAGTGGAGCCATTTTAGCGATGAAGTAGGAACAATTCACAAAGAGTGGAAGTGCTGGATGAAAGAAAGAAAGAAAGGCAACAATACTAAAAGTGCCATGAGGAAATGTAATCCAAGCGAAAAAATATATTTGGTTTGAATTAAACATATCCAATCATACAACATATTTCATTCACTTGAACAAACTCAATGTAAAACATAATCATAGAGTACATAACCTTAATCTTGCCTGATCTCTATCCTTCAGATTACCTGATTTCAATCATAAAATAGTGCATGTGCCGGTTGAGACAAATAAACTGTTTACATATAACTCTTGCAACAGTCAAAAGGCACACATACATCAAATGAGTCCTGATGATCAAAGTTTCATTGCATGCTGACTCATAATTATCGTAATTAGAAAAGATAATCAGTTCATTATACATATATATACTCACCATTATTCTAAAAATGGAAGCTGTCTAATTAAAAATTCCTAAAGATGAAAAAAAAAGGTAAAGGCTAACCTATAAATATTCCTGTATGCATACAAGATAGTTTGTACTGTAGCGATGCGAGTTTATTTAACTGAATGATACCAGGACATTTTACAAATAATCACAACGTGATGTGTTATCATTTCAGTTATGATGCCATAGTGGTACTGGCCAGCCAATCAGCTCACAGCTACCCTGAGCTCACCTTTGCATTGGTCAGCCCCCTTTCTGGCTAGCTATAAACCTTTCTGAATCAATTACCAAAATAACCATCTCGACAAAATAAATAAAATGTCCTCTGGTAAATCTGACTCAAAATTAGACAGTGAGTAAGCTGTACCAATGTGCTCTCATACCAAAACAATAAACTCAAGGTAGACAAAAAATGCTGGAGTAACTCAGCGGGTCAGGCAGCATCTCTGGAGAAAAGGAATGGGTGATGTTTTGGGTCGAGGCCTTTCTTCAGACTTAAACCAGCATCTGCAGTTCTTTCCTACACAATAAACTCGAGGATTGGTTCAACTAACAGATTGTCTAAATGTTGAACCCTCGACTCTATCACCACCAAATTATATCATCACCCGTATCATAAACAATTTACTAAACACAACGCTTTGGTCTGTCTCTGGCCCTTGTTACTGCAAGAGGTGAATTGGACAGGCAGTTTTCCTGAGTGAATGGGACCAAGAAAATATTGGTCCCATGCACTCAGGGAAACTGAATGCGCAGGACCATTAGAAGCAGTATACTAGGTACACTTTTGTAAACATTTAAAAGCAGTGTACCGGGTATACTTTCAGTTAGACCAGAACTCATATTTAAACAAATGGTGATGATGGGATGGTGGCGTGATGAAACTACACCACTGTAGTTGGGATGGTGCTGTAGTGGTGTGGTGAGGGTTTCTCACTCTGCGTCTGGTGTGTGTAGATGATGATGGGGATGTTTGTTTGCAATGGTGGTGATGAATGGTGTTAGGGTTAGTGCTGTGCAGATGGTTTCTCACTGTGTGCGCATGTGTATGAGATTGTGGTGGGGATAGTGATGATGTGGTGGTGAGGATATTTGTGTGTGATGGTGGTGATAACTCAGAGAGTTGTAAATCTGTGGAATTCTCTGCCTCAGAAGGCAGTGGAGGCCAATTCTCTGGATGCTTTCAAGAGAGAACTAAACATAGCACAAAAAGTAAGGAAATTTGTGTTTGGTAGATTATTTCTTTGTTGTAACAATGCTTCTTGGCAATAAATCTTATACCGTTGGAAAGCCTGTTTATTTCCCTTTTAAATGGTGCCACATTTGTAAGGAACATGCATTTGTGGGATGAGCAGCAGAGCTGAGTATATGGGTGGCGCCCATGAAAAATTTGCCAAATCTTCTCTGCCAATGCCAAACAGCTTATTCTGCTGTTGCTATTGACTCTTGTTTTGAGCTTCTGGTACCCCCAGGTGCTGACAAGAATGGGATGCCATCCCACAACAGTGTGTGACCAGGCTGGTGACCAGCATGAGGAGGTGCCAGGCTGTTATGGCTGTGTATGGTTCTTCCACACGCTACTGTGGCTCCTGTTTATTAAATGAATAAATTGTTAAATTGCCAATATGTCTTGTTTCTTCAGACTTCAATCATCCAATGCACCAAACAACACCGAACAAGAGTCAATGGCAGAATAAGCTGTTTGGCATTGGCAGAGATTTGGCAAATTTTTCATGGGCGCAACCCATATACTCAGCTCTGCTGCTCATCCCACAAATGCATGTTCCTTACAAATGTGGCACCATTTAAAAGGGAAATAAACAGGCTTTCCAACGGTATAAGATTTATTGCCAAGAAGCATTGTTACAACAAAGAAATAATCTACCAAACACAAATTTCCTTACTTTTTGTGCTATGTTTAGATAGAGCTCTTAATGATAGCAGAGTCAGGGGGTATGGGGTGAGGGCAGGAACGGGGTACTGATTGTGAATGATCAGCCATGATCACATTGAATGGCAGTGCTGGCTCGAAGGGCCAAATGGCCTACTCCTGCACCTATTGTCTTTTGAATGTTAATTAGATGGTGCTGTGGTCTGTGTAGGAAAGAACTGCAAATGTTGGTTTAAATCGAAGGTAGACACAAAATGTTGGAGGAAATAACTCAGCACGACAAGCAGCATCTCTGGAGAGAAGGAATGGGTGACGTTTCAGGTCGAGAATCTTCTTCAGACTGATCTGTGTGTGGTGGAGATGGTTTCTCACTGTTTTTGGTGATGGTGTGAATCAAGACCAACCAACTTTTGTGATCTCCCCTTCAGTTAACTGGAGCCGGAACCGACTCTGAGGGTTTCTCAATCGCTCCAAATCAGTTCGGCTTAAAGTCGTCAGCAACAAACCAGAAGAACTCACATTGGTGTCCCCAGCATTCACCCCTCTCTTCCCGGTTCCCATCCCTCTCTCCGGCTCCCATCCTTCACACTCTCACCCTCACACACACTCTCTCTGGCTCTTGGCTCTCACCCCTCTCCCTCTCCCCTCCCTCTCTCTCTCACACACACACATCTCTCTCTCTCTCTCTCTCTCTCCCCGGCTCTCACCCTTCTCGCCGCTGCCCGGGGCCGCCATTGTCAGTGCGACCGATGAGGAAAGCCCGCCCCTGGAACTGCCACCACTCCGCCTGCACAAACCCACAGCAAAAACTACCCACAGCAAAAACTACCCGCAGCAATGCTCGCCATCGATACCTACTTATCTCACTGCTGCATTGCAATGCCGACGACAATATCCAGACACTGATGGTGTTTGTACGCTGCAGGAATGAGTTCCGGCTTCGCGCGGGAAGCCTATTCGCGCGGTGTGTGCGCCGGGCGGTAGGGGAGACCGTGCGGACGGTTGGTTCACGGGGACAGTTTGATTCATTTCATGAGGAATAAATTATCCGCGGTTCATGGTCACATTGGAATTTGACGACTGGTGCAAAGGTAAGTGGCTTTTGCAGCTGAGTGTGAGGGTGGGGCTGGACGCCTGTTCACTCTCAATCTCATGGGGGCAGCGGTGGTTTGCAGCTGCTGCCCGGGCCATGTGTTGCTGCAATTATTTTACATTGCTCCTCCCTCCTCTCCCTCTCATTTAAACAAAATGTTTTCGGTGCAATCCCACATCATTTACTGCACTGGGTTTTGGGGTATTATTGCTCCATTTGCTTTTATACGGATTGCATAATGACAATTTTGTGCACAATCCACTCGTCTGTGGGGTATGTGTTTTCTCCATCAGGGTGTTCCAAATGCCTTAACAGCTGGTAAAAAAAAAATTTGAAGTATAGTCATCGGTTGCAATTGTAGGGAACCGTGGAACCAGCAGTTGCAATTGTGGGGAGCCGTGGAACCAGCAGTTGCAATTGTGGGGAGTGGTGCAGCCAAATGCGCGGAGCGGTACAGACAACGGTTGTAATTCTGGGGTGCGGTGTTGCGAGTGGTGTGGTATAGGGTGAGTAGTGCAGCCAATTTGCTCACCATTTCTCGCAAACCTGAATATGAAAATTAACTGGAAATCTGTTCTTTGTAAACCTAAACATGGGATTAAAAATAGGTCAAGACTAAAATAACTACTATCTTCAAAATGTGCTGGACAGATTGTTGCAACATTCTCATCAAATTTTAAATCATTCTGAAATGTAGTTATTCTAAAAACATGAAGTATGCATCTTAACTTGACCTTATTGCTGCCTTCCAGCTTCCTGTGTATGGAATAATGGGATTAGGATGACGTACTGGAAGTTATACCTTTAGTTAGGAAAGAAAACCCAGGGAGCTATAGGCCTATAAACCTAACATCTGTAGTAGATGAGTTACTGGAGGGGATTCTGAGGGATAAGATGTGCATGCGTTTGGAAAGACTGAGGTTTATTGGAGATAGTCAGCATAGCTTTGTGATTATGTCTCAAATTTGAGTTTTTTTTTTTAAAGGTTGATGAGGATAAGGTGGTAGGCATCGTCTATATATAATTTGATAAGGCTTTTGATAAGGTTCAGTATTGTAGGCTACTTTGGAAGATTAAATCACATGAAATCCCACAGGGAGCACTAGCTAATTGGATACATAGGTAGGAACCAGAGGGTAATGGTAGAAGGTTGTTTTTCGCACTGGAAACCCGTGACTAGTGATGTGTCTTCAAAATTGGGTTTAAAGATTTGTTGTTTGTCATCTATTCAACAATTTGGATGAGAATGTAGAAGGGATGTTCTGTGGTAGGAAGGTAAAAGTAAGTTTGTAAACGACACTAAAATAGGTAGTATTGTGGTCAGTGAAGAATGTTGTCAAGAATTACAGTAGGTTCTTGAACAGTTGGGTAAGTAGTACAAGGAATGGCAATTGGACTTTAATTCGTATAGTGCAGGGTGTAGCTTCTTGGGAAGTCAAACACGGTGAGCGGTAGGGTTCTGGAGAATACGTGGAATAGAAGAATCTTGGTAAATGATGTCACCAGTAGACAGGGTGACGAAGAAAGTTTTTAGCAAGCTGGCCTTCATCAGTCATGTCATTAAGTATGGAAGTTGAGGTTGAAAAAAGACACGAAGTGTTGGAGTAACTCAGCCCGAGTGCTGCCTGATGTGCTGAGTTGCTCCAACACTTTTTTTGTAGACTAGCATCTGCAGTTAAAAATATTAAAAAAGACATTTGGGAAAGGTGCCGAGGGATATGTGAGAAACGTAGGCAAATGGCAAAAGTTTGGAAGGGAATCTTTGTCGGATTGGATGAATTGGACCGAGGGGCCTATTTCAGTGCTCTATGACTTCATGATTCTCGGGTGAATGGGTGGTTGATGGGCTGGGTGGACTCAGTGGGCTAAAGGGTCTGTTCTGGTTCTGTATCTGTCCATGACTCAAGATGCATTATTTCGAACATGATCGTGTTGATGTTGGCATGATACATAGCTGTGCATCATCACAGCCTCTCTTGATCATCATAATCATACTTTATTAGCCAAGTATGTTTCGCAACTTACGAGGAATTTGATTTTGCCATAGTCATACCAATAAAAAGCAACAAAACACACAAATGTTAACATAAACATCCACCACAGTGACTCCTCCACATTCCTCACTGTGATGAAAGGCAAAATAAAGTTCAATATCTTCCCTTCTTTGTTCTCCCGCAGTCGGGGGCCTCGAGCCTTCTGTTGACGGGGCGATCTTGCCTTCCGTCGACGGGACGATCTTAACTCCCGTAGCCGGCGGTTGGGCCCTTCACGTCGGGGCGATCAAGCTCCCGCATCGGAGGGGATCTCGGCTCCCCCGCGCCGGGTGATTGGATCCCGGGTTGGGGCTAGTTGAACCTCTTGCGACTTTGGAGCTGCTCGACATCAGTCTCTACCCGAGACTGCGAGCTCTTTGATGGTGAAATCCGCAGGCCGCGGGTGGAGCATTGATCCCAGGCAAGGGATCACAGGCTCCGATGGTCAGTCCGCAACCCTGTGGTGGGGCTCAAAGTCAGTCTCGAGCAAGGCCTCCAGCTCCAAGATGTTAGGCCGCAGAGCGACCGGAGATACGATCTGGAAAACAATCGCATTTCCGACAAGGTAAGAGATTGGAAAAAGTTTCCCCGACCCCCCCCCCCCAAACACATGAAACAAATCAGAGAACATTAATACATACTTTTAAAACACACTAAAAATAACAAAAATTAAAAATATCCTTGTACTCCAAGTGTCAGATTGTTTGACAGATGGTTAGCACTGAGTAAAAACATCTCCCATTTAACTGTCGCACTGATATCAATTCGTTGCAAACTCTGTTCTCTCGCCTCTGACTTTATTCCTCCAGGAATCTATAGTAAACTGAACCAGATTAGTCTTGATCTTGTTACCATGTGTGAACTGGAGTTGTTTTTTGGACCCTAAATAATACATAATGGTGGCATTATGGTGGTACCCATTTCCAAGCCTAAATCATCTGACTCTTTCTTCCTTAATTCGTTTGCAAACTGATATACTTTATCTTCTTAGAACTATAGAGAGAGGTTGAGCAGGCTGGGATTATTCCTTGGAGTGCAGGAGGATAAGGGAGTACTTGCCCAGAGTAAGGGAATCAAGAACCAGAGGACATAGATTTACAGTGAAGGGGGAAAGATATAATGGGTATCTGGGGGGATAGGACAGGTTTGGAGGGATAAGGTTATCCAAAACTAAAGTGCCCTCCATAATGTTTGGGAAAAAGGCCCATCATTTATTTATTTGCCTCTGTACTCCACAATTTGAGATTTGTAATAGAAAAAAATCACATGTGGTTAAAGTACACTATTGTCAGATCTTATTAGAGGGTATTTTTATACATTTTGGTTTCACCATGTAGAAATTACAGCTGTGTTTATACATAGTCCCCCCATTTCAGGGCACCATAATGTTTGGGAACGTGGCTTCACAGGTGTTTGTGTGTGCTCTGGTGTGTTTAAATACCTCCTTAATGCAGGTATAAGAGAGCTCTCAGCACCTGGTCTTTCCCCCAGTCTTCCCATCTCTGTTGGAAACTTTTATTGCTGTTTATCAACATGAGGACCAAAGTTGTGCCAATGAAAGTCAAAGAAGCCATTATGAGACCGAGAAACAAGAATAAAACTTTTAGAGACATCAGCCAAACCTTAGGCTTACCAAAATCAACTGTTTGAAACATCATTAAGAAGAAAGAGAGCACTGGTGAGCTTACTATTCGCAAAGGGACTGGCAGGCCAAGGAAGACCTCCACAGCTGATGACAGAAGAATTCTCTCTTTATTAAGAATTTTTCTTTATTAAAATCCCAAAATACCTGTCCGACAGATCAGAAACACTCTTCAGGAGTCAGGTGTGGATTTGTCAATGACCACTGTCCGCAGTAGACTCCATGAACAGAAATACAGAGGCTACACTGCAAGATGCAAACCACTGGTTAGCCACTAAAATAGGATGGCCAGTTTACAATTTGCCAAGAAGTACTTAAAAGAGCAACCACAGTTCTGAAAAAAGGTCTTGTGGACAGATGAGACGAAGATTAATGCAGACGAAGAGTGATGGCAAGAGCAAAGTATGGAGGAGAGAAGGGACTGCCCAAGATCCAAAGCATACCTGCTCATCTGTGAAACATGATGGTGGGGATGTTGTGGCCTGGGCATGTATGGCTGCTGAAGGTACTGGCTCACTTATCTTCATTGATGATACAACTGCTGATGGTAGTAGCATAATTAATTCTGAAGTGTGTTGACAAATCGTATCTGCTCAAGTTCAAACAAATGCCTCAAAACTCATTGGCCGGCGGTTCATTCTACAGCAAGACAATGATCCCACAAACATACTGCTAAAGCAACAAAGGAGTTTTTCAAAGCTAAAAAATGTTCAATTCTTGAGTGGCCAAGTCAATCACCCACCCGATCTGAACCCAATTGTGCATGCCTTTTATATGCTGAAGAGAAAACTGATGGGGACTAGCCCCCAAAACAAGCATAAGCTAAAGATGGCTGCAATACAGGCCTGGCAGAGCATCACCAGAGAAGACACCCTGCAACTGGTGATGTCCATGAATCACAGACTTCAAGCAGTCATTGCATGCAAAGGATATTCAACAAAATACTAAACATGATTACTTTCATTTACATGATATTGCTGTGTCCCAAACATTATGGTGCCCTGAAATGGGGGGACTATGTATAAACACTGCTGTAATTTCAAACATGGTGAAACCAAAATTTATAAAAATGGCCTTTATTAAAATCTGACAATGTGCACTTTAATCACATGTGATTTTTTTTTTCTATTACAAAATTCAAATCGTGGAGTACAGAGACAAATAAATAAATGATGGGTCTTTGTCCCAAACATTTATGGAGGACACTAGTTGTGTCCTAACTTTCCCAATGTCCTGTTTATCCACCACCTTTGTGTCTAAAATTTTAGATTTCTTTTTTTTTAATCCATCTATACCTAGAGAATCATCTGACTCTTCCAAAATACATCTGCTAGCTGATAAATTCTCATTCCTCCAACCCTTTGGAATCTCTTTTGTTCCGATAAACCCTTTGCACACTAAGCCTGACCTTTTGCTAGTTCCTTAATTTAATCACTCCAGTTTGTGCTTGTGTCTTCAGTTACCAAGGACTTTAAATCTGGAATGTATTCATAAGACTCTATGCCACTCTACTGTTTTCATTTTATTTATCTCAGTTTCTTCAACCAAAATTTAAGTCTTTAGCCTAAATATCTCTGATGTCACTCACCATCAATTTCTGTTTGCTAACATTGTTGTGAGGGAGCTATAGGAGATCGTGCTATGTTAAAGATGCTGAATAAATGTAACTTGCTGTAGTCAGTTTATCGCCATGGCAATTATCTTTGCCAAACCTCTTCCCATGACCCCTTCTGCTCCACCAAAATATGAAATTATTGTGGAAAGTATCTAGTCATTAATCGGGTTTCCCCAACAATCTTGATGGTTTATAGCAGGTGGCTAATAATCAAAGTGCCTGCTATAGTAAAGTGAGCTAATCCACGCTTGTTATATTATATAGTAACCTGCATGTAAGCTGTGCAATATTAAAACAACAATATTTCTTCCTTGTGCTTTTAAAATTTGACATTTGTCAGGTTGGAAACAAGTATTGTTTATCTGCATAACACCTGATTACACCCTCTGGATGTCACAATGGGTTTTTGCAAACAATGAGTTATATTGTTTACTCATTATTTTTAAGATATATGTTATCCATTTGCTAGCACCAAAAGAAATAAATTCATAACTGACTTGATAGGCCCTGAAGGGTTTTGGTTGGGGGCAAAATCTTGATTGAGAGACTCTTACTCCTACTCTTCAAATAGAGTCTTGGGATCTTTTACATTCAGTTCCATAATGGTATCTGACATTGCGATGCATACTCGGTATTACACTGAGCGTTCACCTAGATAGTGTGTTTAGGTTTAAAGCTGTTGTAACTCCATTCTGTTGATTAATCTCATAGGCATGTCAACCTCACCTGTGCCTGTCCTTGTTAATGTCTTCTTTGAGCCCTTGCCCCTTGTAAATGTGCTCTGCAGCCCCTCCGTCCAGTATATCACTTCAGTCAGGGCTGAAGTGTCCAGAACTGTCCAGCAGGGGGGGGGAGAATACCAGAATTCTTCACAGCTGTAACTTCATTTCACAAGCTTATCTTATTTAAACAAGACTAGAAAGGCCAGAATCTCATCAGCCATTTAATATAACTGTTTGTGTGCCCATTTAAGCCATTCAATGGTTAGCCTTCTCATCTTTGAATACGTCCTATTGCAAAAAATATACTTGTACCTTAACATAACACTGAGGAAACTCCACACTGCGAAAGATGTTGAGCTCAAATTCAGGTCCGATCTGCCTTTTCAAGTGAATGTGAAAGATTGTGCCGTGATCGGCTCATGTGTGCGAACCAATATTTATCTCTTGGGCAGTATTCATCAAAACATGTTATTACTCAATTTGCTTTTGATGGTTTGCTGTGGGCAAATTGACTGTTATGTTTTCTATTTTGCAACAGTTGTCAATACCACAAAAGACATTCATTGCCCGTACAGCATTTTTGGATGTCCTGTGGGTGTGACTAGGGGCATAAATAAATTCGTAATAACAAGGAACTGCGGATGGTTTCCCAAAGATGGGCACAAAGTGCTGGAGTAACTCAGTTGGTCAGGCATCTCTAGAGAACATGGATAGGTGATGTTTTGGGTTGGGATCCTTCTTCAGACTTAAATAAATCTATCCCTTTTAGTTTATGATTAATAAGGTCTGAGGAACAGCACCATTGAAAGTATTAATTAAAAGTTATGCACATTTTAAGCCTGTTTTATGGTGCCTTTATGTCAGTAGAGTAGGAATTTTTCAGACACCACCAGATTGATCCAAACTATATTTTAATTATAACATCAAAGTTAGAATTCTGGGAAAATCAGAACACTGAGTGAGTGATCTTTCAGAATATCATCTATTAAATTGCGGTAATCTGATTGTATTGTGAATGTCCCAATTTGAATATAGTTCATTTGATGAGTAATTTAAAAATGAATTGCCACGCAAGGAAATCTTTCTTGAAACCTGATCTGAATTTGTTTTCATCTCTTTTTGGCATAGTTTCCTCCTTTAAGTTATAATCTGGTGCACCTTTTATGATATCCATTTGGGCGAAATCTCTATTTGCAGCAAGAGGTTGCGTTGATATAGTCCATATTTTAAATAGTAAAATTCCTAAGGCATTATCTAGAACAAACTGAAAGACTATTTAAAAGCAATTAATTAGTGGAGAGGTGATCATATAGTTCATTGAAAAGATGGATTTAAGAATGTTTACATAGGTTCCGATGCATGGTGCAATGATTCCTGTCTCCAATAAGACCTAAATGTGTAGGAAAGAATTGCAGATGCTGGATAATACTGAAGGTTGTTATACTGGTTTATACAGCGGGTCAGGCAGCATCTCTGGAGAAAAGGAATAGGTGACGTTTCGGTTCCGAACTGAAGGATTTCGACCCAAATCGTCACCTATTTCTTTTCTCCAGAGATGCTTCCTGAGTTACTCCAGCATTTTGTGTCTCCAATGAGACCTAGATTATCTGCAGTGGAAATCTCATGGCCCTATCATTGGGGGCACCCATTGCTTCTCTGCAAAATCCTCTAAATTCACTTAAAGGATAAATGAGCCAATATCAGCCCCCTCTTCAGGCAACAACTCGAGCAAAGACGCCTTAAAAAATACTTAGCTCTGCTGTGCAGGCCAAATTGTTTGCACACCTAACATCAGGCTCCTGAGTCAGACACTCCATTCTGAGCTTTGTCATGGGAAGGGATCGCCAAATGGACACAGTAAACGATTGAAGGAGATGCTCATAGCATGTTTGGAAAAAACTAAAATGAATCCCTGGAAAGCATTGGCCCATGACCAGGCAAAGTAGGGAACTTTGAACCCCCCCCCGCTACTCCATCTCTGGAAGGGTCTGTGGATGCCACATTGGCCTCTCATCAACCTCCGAACACAGAATCCTTAATCCCTCCGGACTTCCTTGGAAAGAGAGATAGATATTTGGGTAGTTAATATGTGAGGGAGAGCAAAAGCTTCTGAAGATTCCTCACTTCTGGATACAAGGAAAACTACTGCTTCACCTTCCGTGATGGAGATGGGGTCTACTACAACGAGTTGGAGACCAGAGTGCGTCTAAACAGGTGCCGTACAAAGGGGGCCACAGTGTTCAATCCTTGTATCCTCACTTGTAGTCTGTCACTGTGGATGAAGCAGGAAAGGGAATGACAGACATTTGGTATAAGTTGAAGAAGGTAATGCTGGAGGAGTGAAGGAAAATTAGTAAAATGGCAAAGAAGATTACAAGAATGGTTATGGACAGGGCCATGGAGGAGGACCTGAATTTTGAATCCATGCATTAGAGGACACATAGGCAGTGTAGTTCAATGAAGACATGGTATTTGAAGTATGGGATGTACTGCTGTGGAGGAAGTGGCCTGAGTGTTTTAAAAAGCTAGAAAGCTGTATTGTAAGAAGCAGTTTGAGAAATTGTGTCCAGCCATTATAATTATTTTGCCAGTAGTGGGGTAAGGTAGTGCCAGAAATCGATAACATAGCGTGAATGGAGTATTTGAAGCCCTGGTTTTGTCAAAGCTCATGATAAAGTTTACTCCGTTTGCTTTAACCTGTGCAGTTGACCAGGGAAGGAGATGGATTCAGCAGCAAGAGTTTATGATAGTACTGGGATAGTCTTGTTGAGCTGAATGCAAAAAAATGTATTTCACTGTACCAGGTACACGTTTACAATAGCGAAACCATTGAACCATTGGTATGGACTAAAATTGGCATAATCAACAACTTTGATAATACAAAACCTCCTATTAATTTGAGACCCAATAAACTGCAGATGGTGGAATCTTGAGCAAAAAAACAAACTACTGGAAGAACTCAGTAGGTCGGGCAGCATCTGTGGAGGGAATGGACAGACAATGTTTCAGGTCAGGACCCTTCTTCAGACTGATGATACATGGGGTTGTCTCGTAGTCATGGGGTGGTGAAGTAAGATATGAAACAGATTAACATCGTGTGAAATTTGTTCTTGTTCCTTGTTGTAGATGTTATCTATGACAATAGCAATTGATAAGATAGATAAAAGAATTTCTTTCTGCTGATTGGAGAGTCTAGCAATAAGATTTAAAAAATATATATAATTTATGAGCAGAAAACGAGAAATAATGTTTATCTTTTTTGTTTTGGATGAATCTGTTCTTTAGATTGGTGAGATGGCCACTACTGAAACTGCTGATTTAGAAAACAAAATAGGAGATAAACCAGCCAGCAATAAGGTGCAAGGTCCGTTAAAAGTACTCTACTGTGGAAGTAAGTTTGACATGTACTATGTACTAAAACAGTGACATGATGAGGATCTTATTATTTTGATGTGATGAAATTCCGGGCGATTTGGGATGATAATGTTTTAAACAGTTGCACCTCCATTTAGTCATTACATCGTCATGTTGCCAGAAATATGGAAAATGACAATGTAACCATGATCACACACAACAGGATTTATAGTAAAGTTTGGATTAGCCTGTTCATTGAGGTGAGGGAAGATGGGAAGAAGGAGGACGAGCAGCAAAACTGAGAAGGGAAATAACTTAACGTGAAGCCAAAAATGTGTTTTCAAAGTACATCAGTGTGGAACAAAAAACATTTAATAATACAATATACATTAAATGTTTTACTTATTTACATTAAACATCTAAAGCAAAGACATGCCCAGTGCAATAACATTCTCTATTACAAAGTATTGTTATGTTGTATTGATTTTTAAAACTTTTTAATGGAAGTTAAATTATCTAGCAAAAATATTTTGAAGTTGTTTATTCCCTGTATATGATTCTAATTAAACATTGGGATATGAGTTTAAATTGCACTTACTGAACTTGCCACTCTAAGGCATATGTCGTTATAATTATAAATAAATTGACTATTGACTATTGAATTGTCGTCTTAATCAATTTGGTTAATTAATTTAATTGCATGCAAGAATTTTTAAGCTCTTCGTACATTACTTGTTCCAAAATGTTATAATTGAACTCAAATTACTATTGATTTTTTCCTCTTTCTAGTCTGTTCATTGCCAACAGAGGTAAGTGCAAATAATTACCAAATATATTAAGCTCTCCTTTTTACTTTTGTTTATTACTTTGGTTTACTCTTTTTTTCCTATTTTGAATGGTATTTTTCTAGTTTAAAGTCTGAAGAAGGGTGTCAACCCGAAACGTTACCCATTCCCTCTCTCCCGAGATGCTGCCTGACCCACTGAGTTACTCCAGCATTTTGTGTTTACCTGGTATTTTTCTAGAGTTCTCTTTGAGCCTCTGTTGATTTGATGGTGTAAAAAGATAGCAATTTACAATTCCTGTTTTTCACAGCTAAACAACGTGAAAGAAAAGATAGGTTTATGGAGACGTTACACTTTTTAAATTAAACTCTACTGTACCCATATTTCTATTTGCTTCACTTTTCATGCGAGGGTACTTAAAAAAAAACAACCTTTATCTGCATTTTACTCGGACTGTACAAATATTCAGTTATAACAAATAAAGTGTTGCTACATATGTAAATAGTACCTTTTAAGACCTTTTAAGACCAATCAAGCACACTCCACGGTTAAATTATTAATGATTTCATACTCCCAAACCATGGTCTATGCTACAAATAAGACAGGCAGAGAGATACAAGGAACCACAGGTGCTGGCTTACAAAAAAGAACACAAATGTTGGAGTAACTCAGCGGGTCAGGCAACATCTCTGGAGAACAAGGATCGGTGATTTGGGTTGGAACCATTCTTCAACTATTTTATATATCCTACCTTTAAAGTCAAAATGTACCATAAAAGACTCCCCAGACCTCTGCATTTGCAATGGGCTGGTAATGTGATAACCACCCACTCAAGGAAAGCCCCTAGAAAATGATAAGAAATCTGAATTCTGTCATATCAAACCTGTATTTAAAGTTGAAATATAACATTGATAATATAACAACTAAGATTAGGATCCCCTCTAGCTTTCTACCCCTCCTTTATATGTGTTAATCCCTCTGCTATATATGCAATTGTTCCTGTGGTCAAGACATGACTATGTCTGACAAGTTTACTTCTCTGACAGAAGCCTCTTTCTCAAAGTTGTCAAAATCACTGAGGCTGTTATTGCAGCTGGCCAGCACAATTCACCACAAGAAAGTTTTCCAGTAATTAGAATGTGATGTCTTATTTGTACAATGTTCTAGTTTAGATTTTACTTTTAGAGATACAGTGTGGAAACAGGCCCTTTGGCCCACCGAGTCCATGCTGGCCAGTGATCACCCGTGCACTTGTTCTATGTTATCCCACGTTTTCATCCACTCCCTACACACTGGAGGCAATTTAGAGGCCAATTAACCTATGAACCCACATGTCTTTGGGATGTGGAAGGAAACCGGAGCACCCAGAGGTAAACCATGCAATCGCAGGGAGAATGTGCAAACTTCGTGCAGGCAGTGCAGATAGATGTCCTTTTGCAGTCTGAGAAGGGTCCTGAACCGAAACCTACCCATGTTCTCCAGAGATGCTGCCTAACCACTGAGCTACTCCAGCACTCGTGTCTTTGGCAAACCATCATCTGCAGTTCTTTATTTCTAGATGTCCATTTTTGGCCATTCAACATTCAACCGTGTATATAAAAATACACGAAGTGTGACTGGGTGTTACAGATTGTCAAATTGTGCAACAAACGTGTTACTTTATGAGTACTTTACAGAGAGGCTAAGTTGTAGACATTTCTAAATTCACATCAATTCAAGTTTTTTATTTGTTGCTTACTTGAGAGTAGTTTACGTAGCAATGTAATCAGGGGAGGTGCAGGAAATCACTGGCAGCAGGTTCCTGGCTTCTGTATTCAATAGCATGTCATGCAGCGTGGAAACAGGCCCTTTGGCCCAAATTGCCCACGCCAAGGGGATTGTCTGGACGTTGCTAACGGTTTCTCAGTGAGTACGGAGTTTAATAAGCTTTCCCACTTCAAAATTAGAGCACTTAAGGCCACTTTCTTTCAAAATGACACATTTCAATTTACTTTCACAGTTGGCTAATGTACCAATTTTCTGTCATTAAGGGTCAGTACTGTGCCATTTAAATATTTTGCACTTTAGAAGACAGCAGTCCATAGAGGATCTTGATAACCACACATTGTCAATACTTCTGACTGAGTCAGTGGGGTAGGTTTGTCTGACTCATAGTTTAGAAATACAGCCTGAAAACAGTCTCTTTGGTCGACTTGAGGCCACGCTTCCCATAGATCACCCATCACACTAGTTCCATGTAATCCCATTCCCTACAAGCTAGAGGGCAATTATAGATGTCCATTAACCTACAAATTTGCATGTCTTTGGGATGTGGGAGGAAACCGAAGCACCTGGAGGAAACCCACATAGTCACACAGGGAGAACTTGCAAACTCCACACAGACAGCACCCGAGGTTAGATCGAACCCAGATCTCTGGCACTGAGGAGCAGGAGCTCTCCCAGCTGTGCTATTGAATCACTCTTTCTTGCCTTCCACTGCTGTGAACCTCTTGAAAATCATTATAAACATTAATGTTCCTTTTAGAATTTAATAATATCATTGTTATTGTGTTAAGAATGAACTAATAAATGCAACATATACTCAGTAGGTACAGTAGTGTCTGTAGAGAGAGAAATTGAGCCGTTATTTCAGGTCAATGACCTTTCCTCAGACGTTATTGTTTTTAGGTTGTTAAATGGTATATTTATGTTGAATCCTTTTAGGCATGTTTGAACCAGAAAACTTTGCTGTTACATAGTTTTAGCTCAAAATATTTCTTGGGTGTTTGAATTTTGACAAAATTTGAAGATTTTGATGTTTCTTTCCAAAATTGTATGATGCATTTCCTCATATAAAAACTAGTAATGGGTTGATGTTTTCTGTCACTCAATCAATATTGGCTGCTTGGCTTCTTGATTCTACCATTGGTACTTATAATGTTGACTCTCCAAATGGGAAATCTTCATTAACTCAATGTTTCTAAAATTATTATATACACGGCTTTTGTTTTTACAGTATTGTGAATATATGCCCCAGTATACCAAGTGCAGACAATGGCTGGAGAAGAACTGCCCAGAGGAATTTGCAAAACTCAGTATAGGTATGAAAGTATCATTTCTCGTGTAGTATTTTAAATATAAAGATCTGTGCTTCAGATGTTAATGTGAGCTCCCTTTGGGGAAACTAATTTTTGAAGCATCTTATATGGTGCATATGCTATGTACTGTATCAGTTCCAAAGGTATTAATACAGCACCCCATCTCCTGCCTTTATGTTTTGCCATGACCGGAGACTCAGGTTCGATCCTGACTACGGGTGCTGCACTGTAAGGAGTTTGTACGTTCTCCCCGTGACCTGCGTGGGTTTTCTCCGAGATCTTCGGTTTCCTCCCACACTCCAAAGACGTACAGGTATGTAGGTTAATTGGCTGGGTAAATGTAAAAATTGTCCCTAGTGGGTGTAGGATAGTGTTAATGTACGGGGATCACTGGGCGGCACGGACTTGGAGGGCCGAAAAGGCCTGTTTCCGGCTGTATATATATGATACGATATGATGATATGATACAGACACTGACCTTACTATCTCCAGTCAAAGTTGCTATGCTGCTGCAAGTAAGAATTACATTGTTCTGTTTCAGTTCAAATGACAACAAAACACTCTTGACTTGAAATATATCACTGTAGTTTAAAGCAAAATAAATGATTAGTAAGAAAGGCTAGCTTATCCCAAGCTTTGTTAAAGTGCCCAATATTCCCAACCCACCATTGACCATTTAATATCCTAACAAAGATAATGACCATAAGTTGTAAATTAATTCAGAGGTGGGGAGATAAGACAGAGAGAAGAAACATTTATTTCACAGTTTAATTTAGAGATACAGCATAGAAACAGGCCCTTCAGCCCACCATGTCTATGCCGACCATTGATCACTTGTTCACATTAGTTTTATGGTATCTCACTTTCTCATCTACTCCCGACACCCTAGGAGCATTTTGTTTTTTACAGCGGCCAATTCATCTACAAACCCGCACGTCTTTAAGATGGGTGCGGAAATTGGAGCACCCAGAGGAAACCAACACGATCACAGTAAGAATGTGCAAATTCCACACAGACTGCACCTGGGGTCAGGATCATAGGATCAGAAGCAAAAACGTGGTCGGAGAGCGGGGGTGCAGGCCAGGCTAAGGAGGGCCCCACAAAGACCATCCTTACCAAGCATCTTTCTCGCCAATGTCCGGTCACTCTCCAACAAGCTGGATGAGGTAAGGCTGTGGATCAACACCCAGCGATCCCTGAAAGACTGCTGCGCGCTGATCTTCACGGAGACGTGGCTCAACGCGCTGGTCCCCGACGGGGCTGTGGAGCTAACAAACCGCTCACTACATCGTGCTGATAGAACAAAGGACTCCGGTAAGAGCAAGGGCGGTGGGCTCTGCATCTACATTAACAATGACTGGTGCACCAATCACTCCGCAATAGAGAGCTACTGCTCCCCAGACCTGGAGTACTTACTGCTCAAATGTAGGCCATTCTATCTGCCGCGGGAGTTTACGGTGGTCATCATCATGGCCGTATACATTCCCCCACAGGCTAATGCTAACCTAGCACTAGCACAACTACACTCGGCCATCAGTAAGCAGCAGGATGCCCACCCCAACGGTGCCTTCATTGTTGCAGGGGACTTCAATCAGGTCAACCTACGAGCCTCGCTCCACAAATTCCATCAGCATGTGCAGTGCCCTACCAGGGGCTCAAACACACTGGATAAGGTGTACACCAATGTAAAGGACGCCTACAGAGCTCTCCCCTGCCCACCCCTGGGACAATCCGATCACCTCTCACTGTTTCTACTGCCCGCATACAAACCCCTCATCCGCAAGACCAAACCCACAATAAAGACGGTCAAAATATGGCCCGAGGATGCCACCCTACAACTCCAGGACTGCTTTGATCGCACCGACTGGGACCTGTTTGCACAACAGGCCACCTACGGTTCAGAGGTAGACTTGGAGGAATACGCATCCACTGTACTCTCCTACATCAACTGCTGTGTGGAGAATGTCACGGAGGACAAGGAGATAAAGATGTTCCCAAACCGGAAACCCTGGATGAACAAGGAGGTACAGAACCTGCTGAGGGCACGCAACAATGCCTTTAAATCTGGTGACACTTCAGCATACAGTGTTGCCAGGTCAAACCTGAACAAAGGTATTAAAAGGGCCAAAGACACCCACAGGCAACAGGTGGAAGACCACTTCAACACCACGGACACCAGAAGCATGTGGCAGGGTGTCAGGGACATCACTGGCTACAAGAGCAGCCCTACCTGCCCCCACAGCGATATGGCACTGACCAACGAGCTTAACACCTTCTTTGCCCGCTTTGAAACTGGCAAAACCACCTTGAGTGAAAGAACCCCAGCCGAGGCGGTGGGACAGGTCTTGCAACCGAACACACAGGAGGTACAACGCGCTCTGCAAAGGGTCAACCCACGCAAGGCTGCAGGACCGGATGGAGTTCAAGGAAGGGTACTGAAGGACTGTGCTGAACAGCTGGCTGAGGTATTCACCAGGATCTTTAACCTGTCATTATCTCTAGCTACGGTCCCCAAGTGCCTGATGTCGGCTATCATAGTTCCGGTGCCGAAAAAAACAAAGATCTCCAACCTGAACGACTACCACCCGGTTGCCCTAATGCCGATAGTCATGAAGTGCTTTGAGAGGCTGGTCCTCTCACACATCAAATCCAGCATCCCTGACTCACTGGACCCACATCAATTTGCATACAGGGCAAATAGATCCACATAGGACGCCATCTCTCTGGCTCTTCACACTGTCCTGACTCACCTAGAGAGACAGGGCACGTACGTGAGGATGCTATTCATAGACTATAGCTCCGCCTTCAACACGATCATCCCCACCAAGCTCATCACGAAACTCCACCAGCTAGGCCTCAGCTCGTCATTATGTGACTGGATCCTGGACTTCCTGCTGGAACGACCGCAGGCAGTGAGAATGGGCCCGCACCTGTCCTCCACTATCACCCTGAGTACCGGCACACCACAGGGCTGTGTTCTGAGCCCCATGCTCTACTCCCTCTTCACACATGACTGTGTTCCTGCATTCGACACCAACACCATTGTCAAGTTTGCAGATGACACAACGGTGATCGGGCTTATCACCAACGGGGATAAAACAAACTATAGAGCGGAGGTGCAGAACCTGGCGGACTGGTGCTCGGATAACAACCTGTCCCTAAATACCACCAAGACCAAGGAGCTGATCATCAACTTCCGTAGGTCACATAACGGGGAATATGCCCCGATCTCTATCAACGGGGACAGTGTGGAGAGAGTGTCCAGCTTCAAGTTTCTGGGCACTCACACTTCGGAGGACCTAACATGGTCCAATAACACTGCTGCGCTGGTCAAGAAGGCACAACAAAGACTGTTCTACCTAAGAACACTGAAAAAGTCTGGTCTACCCCAACAGCTGCTGACGACCTTCTACCGCTGCACCATGGAGAGCATCCTAACGCATGGCATCCCTGTGTGGTACCTCAGCTGCACGGAGGCAGAAAGGAAAGCTCTACAGCGGGTAGTCCATAGAGCTCAGAGGGCCATCGGAATACAGCTACCAGACTTGGAGGGCATCTACAACACACGATGCCTCAGAAAAGCCACCATCATCCACAAAGACTCTTCACACCCCTGCAACAGTCTGTTCGAACTCCTTCCATCGGGCAGACGATACAAGGCCTTCTATGCCCGCACCTCCAGACTCAGGAACAGCTTCATCCCCAGGGCCATAGCTGCTATGAACCGGTCCTGCTGAGCCGGATGGCCACAACGCATAGATCAACTTGCACTTTACCATGTCTAAAAACTGTTCCAACTGTTTCGTTTCGTTGGGTTGCTGTTAATTACTTAAATTATTGCATCGTATGGGAGGCGCATTCCCAATCTCGTTGTACCCCTGGGTACAATGACAATAAAGATATATTGTATTGTATTGTATACTCAGCTCTCTGGCACTGTGAGGCAGCTACACTGCTGAGCCACCCTTTCTGACTTCTTTCCTTCCACTGCTGTGAACCTCTTGAAAAACAAAGATTAAAAAATCTTACTTTCAGAATTCAATAATATGGTTATTGTGCGAAGAATGGATGGATAAATATAACATGTATTTACATAAAATTCCAGCAGTAATTGATACTTTGATGGAAGAAATGGGTTAAAACAAAACAATGTAATCAATCTTGGCACACAGAATAGACAAGACAAAACACAAGTTCGTCGCAAATCAATTATGAAGACATCTTTAGAATCTGAACGCAAGCAAGGATGTTTCTCCCTTGTGTTATGTTGCATGAAGATCTTTTCTACTTTGTATTGCTCAAATAATCCACAGTCTTTCAGCAGTGGCATTATTAAAATGTTGTTGTAAAAGATGTACTCGCTTTTCCACAGTTGTAACATATAGGGAAAAAATGAACTAGTCTGTTTATTGGGCATAATGTGAATGCTGACCATGTATGCTTCAGCTCCACCTAACTTGGCTTATAAAGCTTGAACGCAAATGCCTTTCTGCTCTCTCTAGAGCACCACAATTAATTTCCTGATTTTGCAATTAGCAAAACATCCTGTAGACAGTAAGCTGTCCAAGAACCTTCCTGGTCGATTGAGAATTAACAAACACTGGATAAATTCAAGTAATAAGGAGGCAAGTCTTTGCATCATATCATTCTTATAATTTTACTTTTGCTTACAAAGAGTTGAAAGAGATGAAAATGTATTAATTGATTATTGTTTTATCTACAAACTATATAATTTAGATATACAGCAAGGAAACAAGCCCTTCGGCCCATCGAGTCCGTGCCAGCGATCATCCCTTTACATTAACCGACACACTAGGGACATTTTTACAACTTGCCGAAGCCCATTAACCAACAAACCTATACGTCTTGGAGTGTGGGAGGAAACTGGAGCACCCGGTGAAAACCCACACAGTGACGGAGAGAACGTATAAACTCAGTACAGACAGCACCCCTAGTTAGGATCAAACCTGGATCTCTTGCGCTGTAAGGCAGCAACTCCACCGTTGCACCATTGTGCCGCCCTAAATTGCTTGAGCAGTTTTTCTCAACTAGATCATGTCAACAAAGTAGACAATTGAAACTCAGAACCTATCTCAAAAATTAATTAAAAGATTAATGAGACAAGATTTTCCATTGAAAATTAACTCTGATTTTTATTTAATAGATCAGTCTACACAACCGGATTCAGGAGGAGGAGAGCCACCAGCTGGGGAGGAGGAAGAAAAGAAAAAACAAAGACGAGGTTACTGTGCCTTTTATATCAAACATTTACAAAGATTCAAAACAACATAGCCTGATTGCACTGCCCTGAGCTGCCACTGCCAAGATGGCACGGCCCTGAGCTGGTTCGTTTCCTACCTCAAAAATAGGAGTTTCTCCTTCATTATCGGCAATTTCTCCTCTTCCCGAGCTAGCCTCCCCTATGGGGTTTCACAAGGCTCCATCCTAAGCCCCATTCCCTTCTCTCTATACATGCTCCCCTTTGGCCAAATCATTCAAAGGCACGGCATTTCTTTCCACTGCTACGCTGATGGCACATGGCTTTATCTCCCCCTGAAACCCAACAACCGATCAAATTTAATCAGCCTCATGCTCTGCCTTGAGGACATAAAATGTTGGATGGCACAGAACTTCCTTCAATTAAATGAGAGCAAGTCTGAGGTCATCCTATTCGCCCCCCCCCCCCCCGACTCCATCAAAATGATAACAGGCAGCCTTGGAAGCCTATCCTCCCTTGTCAAATCTCATGTCAAAAACCTTGGCTCCGCTTTTAAGTTTGACATGCAAGTCAACTCTGTGGTAAAAGCCAGTTTCTTCCAGCTTTGTACCATAGCTAAAATCAAACCATTCCTCCAATTTGATGATCTAGAAAAAATCATCCACTCATTTATTTCCTCCTGCCTGGACTACTGCAACTCCCTATACACTGGGATCAGCCAATCATCCCTGTCCCGCCTGCAATTGGTCCAAAACGCCGCAATGAGGCTCCTGACGGGTACCCGTAAAAGGGACCACATCACCCCGATTCTGGCCTCTCTCCACTGGCTCCCAGTACGGTACAGAATCTATTTCAAGCTCCTCCTATTTGCATACAAAGCCCTAAACGGGCTTGCCCCCCCCCCCTTATCAAAAATCTTCTAACCCACCATTCAATCTCCAGGTCCCTCAGGTCGGCCGACTTGGGGCTACTGACTATCCCGCGGTCTAGGCTTAAGCTCAGGGGTGGCCGCGCTTTTGCGGTTGCAGCTCCTAGACTGTGGAACAGCATCCCACTCCCCATCAGAACTGCCACCTCCATCAACTCCTTTAAGTCCAGGCTCAAAACCTACTTCTATTCCCTAGCGTTTGAAGCCCTCTGAGGGGTTGCTGTAAACTGTTTATGTATGTGTTCTTGGGTTTGTGTGCTACTGTATGTTCCTCTTTAGTACCTGCACTGATGTATAGCACTTTGGTCAATGTGGGTTGTGTTTAAATGTGCTATACAAATAAAATTGACTTGACTTGACTTGATTTGTAGGAGGCACCTAAAACATCCCTGAAGTAGCCACCGGTCATTTTTTTTAAAATATTTTTTTTTAAATAATTTTTTAATGAATCTCTTGATTTCCAGTGAAGGGTCCCTACCCAAAACATCATCAACCATTTATTTCAGAGATGCTACCTGACCCACTGAATTACTCCAGCATTTTGTGTCTATTTTTGGTATAAACCAACATCTGTAGTTCCTTTTTATTACCTACGATGCGCTTCTAAGTAAATAATGGGTTTATAGGTCCCACACTGAGTGAGATCCAGAGTTGCACAGTACTTTTTGGTGAGCAGATAACTTTTTCTGAATCTGAATGTAATTATCCACTCAAATATTTGTGTGTGCAGACTAACTGCACAGATGCGTAACCCGTAACTATTCATAGTTACACCAATGACACATTGCTTCTTGGTCCATCAGAACTCTCCCACTTCTGCACTACTGAAGTGGAAGAAATTGTGTGAGCCTGGAAATGGGAGGTCTTGGATTGTAGACAAACCTTAATTTAAATGGATGGAATGTGTATTGAATTTAGTCTGAATATACAAGTCGGCATATATGCAGTTAGTCTGCACACACAAATATTTGAGTGGATAATTACATTCAGATTCAGAAAAAGTTATCTGCTCACCAAAAAGTACTGTGCAACTGTGGATCTCACTCAGTGTGGGACCTATAAACCCATTATTTACTTAGAAGCGCATCGTAGGTAATAAAAAGGAACTACAGATGCTGATTTATACCAAAAATAGACACAAAATGCTGGAGTAATTCAGTGGGTCAGGTAGTATCTCTGAAATAAATGGTTGATGATGTTTTGGGTAGGGACCCTTCACATAGGCAGCTGGAAATCAAGAGATTCATTAAAAAATTATTTTAAAAAAAATGACCGGTGGCTACTTCAGGGATGTTTTAGGTGCCTCCTACAAATCAAGTCAAGTCAAATCAATTTTATTTGTATAGCACATTTAAACACAACCCACATTGACCAAAGTGCTGTACATCAGTGCAGGTACTAATGTGTCATTGGTGTAACTATGAATAGTTACGGTTTACGCATCTGTGCACTGACATCCAAGCTGTGCGTTTATCTCTCAGTGTGGTAAACTAAAGCTTGCTACGTGTCCACTCCATTTTCTGTTTTGCTAGTTCTTTGATTATAGTATTGTCAATATCATATCATATCATATATCTACAGCCGGAAACAGGCCTTTTCGGCCCTCCAAGTCCGTGCCGCCCAGTGATCCCCGTACATTAACACTATCCTACACCCACTAGGGACAATTTTTACATTTACCCAGCCAATTAACCTACATACCTGTACGTCTTTGGAGTGTGGGAGGAAACCGAAGATCTCGGAGAAAACCCACGCAGGTCACGGGGAGAACGTACAAACTCCTTACAGTGCAGCACCCGTAGTCAGGATCGAACCTGTGTCTCCGGCGCTGCATTCGCTGTAAAGCAGCAACTCTACCGCTGCGCTACCGTGCCGCCCCATGTTAACCCTTGAACTGCTACTTCGCTATAAAACAACCTTCACAAATAATTAATGGTTGGAATATTCTAGGTTTCGATACAGTTTTCCATTTGGCATTTTTCAAAGAGAATGTTGCCTCATTAAGTAATTGGTTGGGATAACAAGTGAGCCTAGTTGGCAGAAGCCAGCTCTCTTTCTCAGTGTGTTCCCATATCTGAATTCTGCATTGCTGTATCACACTAAGGGTGGTGGGTGTATGAAACAAGCTGCCGGAGGAGGTAGTTGAGCAGGTACTATCGCAACGTTTAAGAAACATTTAGACAGGTACTGTACATGGATAGGACAGGTTTAGAGGGATATGGGCCAGATGCAGGCAGGTGGGTCTAGTGTATATTTTGCATGTCGGCCGGTGTGGGCGAGTTGGGCCTGTTTCCATGCTGTAAGACTCTGACTCTATCAAATTATATTTTTCTATCTTGAACTGCTTTTCTCCTGAAGAAGAAGTTGTTGACCATTCGCAGAGATACTTTTCTGTGAATAGACAATCCCCAATGCTTGGGCAATTGTCCGTGCGTAGCCCTTTGAATGTTGGCTACCCAAATGTGGAGATGGTCTTGAATTGCATCCTTTCCTTTTCTCACTTATTATGAACACTTAATGTTGTTTCATAGCTTCCCTGGACCATGACCAGAAGTGATGTATTTATATTAATTTTATTCCCTACTCTTCTAGGTTTAACGCACAGAGAGGAATTGGAGCACCGCGTTTAGTTTCCTGAATTGCAATTAGCGCACAAAAAATAAAATATTATTTTCTATCCCTTTTCTTTTTAAAATGCAGTTTAACGATTCATTAACATAACTGATATGCCATTTTCTTGCGCTCCATAGTAAAACAATATTTTTAAATATTCAACACAAGCAGTATGATTTGTACTTGAAAGATGTACTTGCAGATGCTGGAAACTCTATCAAAACACAGTGTTGCATTAACTCAATGGGCCAGGGAGGGAGGGAATGTATAGACAACGTTTTGTGTTGGGACTTGAAGGGTCCTAACCTGAAGCATCACCTATCCATTCCCTCCACAGGAGCGGAATTAGACCATTTGGCCCATTGAATACTCCACAATTCAATTATGGCTGATCTGTCTTTCCCTTTCAATCCCATTAACCTGCCTTCTCCCCATACCCTTTGACACCCTTACTAATTAAGAATTGTCAATCTCCTCTTTAAAAATACCCAATGACTTGACCTCCACAGCGATGTGTGGCAAAGAATTCCACAGATGCACCACCCTCTGGATAAAGAAATTCCTCTTCATCTTCTTTCTGAAGGAACGTCCTTTTTTTCCTGAGGCTGTGCCCTCTGGTCCTAGACTCTCCCACTAGTGGAAACATCCACTCTATCCAAGCCTTTCATAATTCAATAAGTTTCAATAAGATCCCTCCTCATCCTCCTAAACTCCAGCGAGTACAGCCCCAGTGCATCAAACGCTCATCATACATTAACCCAATGATCCCCAGGATAAATCTCGTAAACCTCCTCTGGACCCTCTCCAACACCGCCACTTCCCTCCTCAGATATGGGGCCCAAAACGGTTCACAGTACTCCAAATGCGGTCTGACCAGTTTCCCAAAGCCTCAACATTATATACCTACTTTTATATTCGAGTCCTCTTGAAATTAATGCTAATATTGTATTTGCCTTCCTTACTACTGATTTAAACAGCGAATGAACCTTTTGGGAATCCTGCATCAGCACACTCAAGTTCCTTTGCACCTCTGATTTCTGAATCTTCTCTCCATTTAGAGAATAGTCTACACCTTTATTTCTACTACTAAAGTGCATGACCGCACACTTTGCTACACTGTGTTCCATCTGCTATTTTGCCCACTCTCCCAAGCTGTCCAGGTTCTACTGCAAATTCCATGCTTCAGCTACACTTAGCTGCCCCTCCACCTGCCTTCGTGTTATCTGCAAACTTGGCCACAAAACCATGAATTTCATCATACAAATCATTAATATACAACATGAAGAACAGCGGACCCAACACCGACCCCTGAGAAACATTACTAGTCACCAGCACCCAACCTGAAAAGGCCTCCTATATTCCCACTCTTTGCCTTCTGCCATACAGCCAACCTTCTATCCATGCTTATATCTTCCCTCTAATACCAGGGGCTCTCACCTTGTTTCGCAGCCTTTGTGATGCACCTTATCAAAGACCTTCTGAAAATCACTGCCTGATTCGCTGGGTTACTCCGGCATTTTATGATTTGTACTTAAGTGGCAAGTTACGTAACTAAATGTCAAATAAAGATGCGGAACAAAGTTTCTTTTGATGCGACTCCAAACAAGTTTGAAATTTCTAACTACAGTTAATTTACAAACGTGATTTGCCTCTATATAAAGCAAGCTTAGCATGTGCGGATTGTTGGTAGTGATCAAACTCGTGGTCTAATAAAAGTTTTATTTTTATTTTTAAGGTGGCAGAGGTATAATTAAACAGAAAAAAAAGACAGCCCCTCAAAAGGTTACAATAGCCAAAATCCCGAGAGCAAAAAAGAAATATGTAACAAGAGTCTGTGGCCTTGCAACCTTTGGCAAGTATTTGATGTTAATCATTTTACTGTAATTTTATATTCTTCTGAATACGGAGAGTATGAAAAATATGAATTGGAATTTTCCTTTATGTTCATTTTATTCCTATTTTCTCTAAAATTGCATCTCTTCAAACAAAACACCTTAGCAGTTGAACAAAATATCATGCAATAATTTAATACCGAGAGGAAAGGCGCCTGGATTAACTGAATGCCTTTTATTCTTTTTAATTTCCCACACAACATTGTTCTAAAATTGGAATTTGGTTAACTCAGCCCAAAATCTTAGTTGAAATTATTATTAATGGTTCTTTTCTTTGTATATAAAACAGAGATCGAACTTAAAGAAGCCCAACGATTCTTTGCTCAGAAGTTCTCCTGTGGAGCATCCGTTACAGGAGAAGATGAAATTACAATTCAGGGTGATGTAACGGATGATATTATGGATGTAATTCAAGAAAAATGGCCAGAGGTAAGACTTCCTTTTTCTTCACTGCCACACAGAGAGTGGTGGGGGCCTGTAACTTATTGCCAGGGTGGTGGTGGAGATAGATACAATAGTGGTGTTTAAGGGCTTATAGAGAGTCACATAGAAGTGCAGGGAATAGATGGATGTGGAGCATGTACGGACAGATGAGATCATGTAACTTAGCATCATGTTTAGCACAAACATGAGCTGAGGGGCCCCTTCCTGTGCTGTACTTTTCTCTGCTCTATGGAATTTTTCAGATTGTGTCTTTGAAAACCTTCACCAATGCTGAGACTAATTATTCTGAAGTCTAGGTCTGAAGAGGGGTCTTGACCCGAGACATCACCTATTCCTTTTCTGCAGATATGCTGTCTGACCCGCTGAGTTACTCCAGCTTTTTGTGTCTATCTTCGGTTTAAACCAGCATCTGCAGTTCCTTCCCACACATGAAGTTAATGAATGTCAAGTTCAAGACTAGTCCCCTGATGGAAGTGTTCAGGTTTGGGGATGTTCAATGCATGTTCATGAATCTATGCACATACAATGCTGAAGAATTTCTAAGCACAAATCTTTCTGGTGTGTAACGAGGAAAATTGCCTTCCGAATGGGTCCAACCAGATATATCAAAAGTGTGAAAACTTAAATTGGAAAGAGAATCGTACATTACATTACAGTAAGGACGTGGAGGCTTTGGAAAGTGGGCAGGGGAGGTTTACCAGAATGTTGCCTGGATTAGAAAGTATTACCTACAGAGGGAGGTTAGACAGACTTGCATTGTTTTCTCTAGAACGCCAGAGATTGCAGGGACACCTGCTAGAAGTATATAAAATTATGAGAGGCATAAATAGGGTAGACAGTTAGAACATTTTCCCCAGGAAGAAATAGCTTTAAGTTATGGGGGGCAAAGTTTAAAGGAGACGTTGAAGGACATTTTCTTACACAGGGTAGTGAGTGCTTGGAATGCACTGCCAGGGTTGGTTGAGACAGATACAATGATGGCAATTAAGAGGCTTTTGGATGGGCACACAGACATGCAAGGAATGGAGAGACTTGGATTATGGACAGGGTGATGAGAGGTGATCTTGGCATCAAGTTTGGCACAGATATTGTGGGCCAAAAGGCCCATTCTTGTGCTGTACTGTTCTATGTTCTATAAAAACATATTGCAGACTCCAGGGTTTGCCAGTGGAGGCGAACGAAAAGAGGTAATTTGCTACTTTCCATCAATGGTGAGGGGCTATTCATTATTTGCAGATGTATTTATTGTTCTTGGTACACATTGATTCATTTGTTTCTTTAAATGCAAATCTGGAAAAGGAATTTCAGTTTTAGTTTTACAGATAGAGCATGGAAGCAGGCCCTTTGGTCCGCCCAGTCCACATTGGTCATCGATCACCCGTTCTCACAAATTCTATGTTATCCCACTTTCACATCGACTTCCTACACACTGGGAGGAATTTACAGAGACCAATTAACTTACAAAGTCACGCATCTTTGGGATGTGGGAGAAAACCGGAGCATCCAGAGGAAACCCACGCAGTCACAGGGAGAATGCACCCAACATCAGGATCGAACCTGGGTCTCTGGTGCTGTGAGACAGCAGTCTACCAGCAGCGCCATTGTTATTTCAACTTTACCAGAGTATCTAGCTCTGGAAAAAATTTAATCTAACACTAGGGTGGCACATTGGTGCAGCGGTAGAGTTGCTGCCTTACAGCGCTTGCAGCACCAGAGACCGACGCCTGGTGCTGTCTGTACGAAGTTTGTACGTTCTCCCCGTGACCTGCGTGGGTTTTCTCCGAGATTTTCCGTTACCTCCCACACTCCAAAGACATATAGGTATGTAGGTAAATTGGCTTGGTACAAGTATAAATTGTCCCTGGTGTGTGTAGGATAGTGTTAATGTGCAGGGATCGCTGGTCGTTGTGGACTCGGTAGGCCGAAGGGCCTGTTTCCGCGCTGTGTCTCTAAACTAAGTTAAACTAAACACAAGACTAGATTGTTTTGATCTAACTTGGGTTCACTGTCTCTCCACCCACACTATCCTTTTCTGGTAATGAGGGGCCAACCCAGCCCACTGCATTGGACAGGCATACTGTCTGATACAGTTGGCTGTAGGAGGTGAGTAGGCTTCAGGCGTGTAGTAGCGTTGGTGCTGGCTGCCGTCAAAGTATTTTGAATTTTATTTTGTGTCTCTGATAGCTGAAGATTTAAAAAAACATTCAAATAGATTGGAATAATTTAAAAACAAGATTTTTTTTTAAATCAAATTATAAATATATATTGTTGAGCTGCATTCCTACACGTGTCATTTTGCACAAGGATAGCAAAGTGCATGTAACACCTTTCTAGCTCTGAAATGCTCTGTTGCTGAATTTGTGCTGTCACAGTGAGATCTGCACAGTGGCACAGTGGTAGAGCTTCTGCCTCACAGCGCCAGAGACCAGGGTTCGATCCTAACCTTGGGTTAGACTTGGGTCAGACTTGGGTCAGTCTGAAGAAGGGTCTTGACCCGAAACATCACCCATTCCTTCTCTCCTGAGATGCTGCCTGACCTGCTGAGTTACTCCAGCATTTTGTGAATAAATACCTTCGATTTGTACCAGCATCTGTAGTTATTGTCTTATACTAACCTTGAGTGCTGTCTGAGTGGAGTTTGCACAATGTCGTGACTGTGAGGGTTTCTTCCGGATGCTCCAGTTTCCTCCCACATCCCAAAGACATGCAGGTTTGCAGGTTGATTGACCCTCTGTAAATTGCCCTTAATGTCTTAGGAATGGATGAGAAAGTATGATAACATAGAACTAGTGTGAACGGGTAATCGATGGTCCAGGTGGACCTGGTCGACCGAAGGGCCTGATAGCAGAGTCAGGGGGCATGGGGAGAGGGCAGGAATAAGGTACTGATTGTTAATGATCAGTCATGATCACATTGAATGGTGCTGCTGGCTCAAAGGGCCGAATGGCCTACTCCTGCACCTATTGTCTATTGTCATGCTGTATCTTTGGGGCAGTACAGCGGCACAGCGGTAGAGTTGTTGCCTTACAGCGCCAAAGACCCGGGTTCAATCCTGATTACAGATACTGTCTGTACAGAGTTTATACTTTCTCCCTGTGACCACCTAGGTTTTCTCCAGGTGCTCTGGTTGCCTCACACACTCCAAAGATGTAGGGGTTTGTAGGTCATTTGGCTTTGGTAAAAATTGTAAAATGTCCCCAGTGCGTA
Source organism: Rhinoraja longicauda (assembly GCF_053455715.1). NCBI lineage: Eukaryota > Metazoa > Chordata > Chondrichthyes > Rajiformes > Arhynchobatidae > Rhinoraja > Rhinoraja longicauda. The sequence continues at coordinate 23,282,178 of NC_135977.1, read as the reverse complement.
GGATAATGTTAATGTTCAGGGAACGGTGGTCGACGCGGACTCAGCGAGCCTTAGGATCTGTTTCTGAGCTGTATCTCAAAACTAAACTAAACTAATCTCTGAACTCTATCTCTACGTAATGTTCTGTTGAATTCTGCTGCTGAGTCCGGTAGTGGAACAGAAAGTTAAGGGCCTGTCCCACTTAGGCGATTTTAAGGCGACTGCCGGTGACTAGGCTGTCGCCGACAGTTCGCCGGGGTGTCGTGGGCATGATCGTGAGGAGTCTTCAAAGAATCGTAGTGGATCTCAGCGCGTCGCTGAGAAATTAACCGGATTGAAATTTCTCGGCGACAGCTGGCTTGTCGCCAGGCATCGTTGCTTATTGCAGGCGCTGTCGCATGCTGTCCCCAGGTTTTCTAGGTTGTCGCAGATGCATTTAGAAGCATATAATATTAAATTAAGTAAAGTCATTTGAAGATACCATAAAATACTTGTGTTTAACCAATTTATTTACCGTCAGGACATTTGACAGGTAGATTGGAGGCGACAGTTTGACGGTCAGGTAAGCGTGGGAATTTTGTGATGTTTATGGCCATCAGCGATTATTTTTAAAATAGGCTCCCAACCCAGATATACAACCCAGAAACCAGATATGCATCTCCCGTACATTTTCATAGAATTCCCACATTCGCACAAAAATCCATTTAACCACGTTTAAAATTAAATTTCTTAATACTGCTATTAGTAAACTGGAAGTCAATCCAGTTTATGCCTTGTTACCGTGAAGCTTGGTTTTCAAGTAATCTGGGCAAGATGTTATATTTCAAAACTCAAGTAATTACAGACTTGTCAATGATTTCAGCGAAAATTAGGCCGCCGGAGAAGCATTGACAGCGTGGGAATTTCGCAATGTTTCGGATGATGGTGTAATCTCTTAGCCAGTTGCTAGTTTCACAAAAAAAAGTAACTTGTATCGACCTGACTCGGCATTGTCGTAGGGTAAAAGAAGATTTTGGCGATCTGCTACGACTTTGGCAGTCGCTTTAAAAATCGCCTAAGTGAGACAGGCACTTTAGCTGCACCAGCATCTGATCCCTGGGTCATTTCAGATATCTGCTTTTGACCGAGCAATGCCCAAAATGAGCTAATCAGCTATACGGCTGATATGCCAGTCGAACTGTTAACGCATAGCATGATTTAGCGCAAAGTTCAACCTCCACCTGACTAGAGGTTGGCATATAAATAAAACTCATCCAGCAAGGCATAGCAATTTTATCTTTTGGCCTTATCGAGACATCTTTTAAGCATTCGTAAAGATCCTACATTAGAGAACATTGCCCTCGATTTTGCAGTTGTAATGACAATGAAGCTACTGGATTTTACCTTTAAAATGACAGCAATTTCAGCATTTCTGCTTTTAGGTATGGAATTCTTTAAAATTTTCTGTCTGTTTGGCTCCATCCATGCAAATGAATTGAACTGACTAGAGCCTCTGGTATAAAATGAACCAGACTTTCTACAAATTATACTTTAAACATCATCTGGGAAATCTGAGTAGGGTTTTTAAGGCTGTTTAATTATAATGACAATATAGTAACCTGCTTTGCGCTGAACAAAATTGATATTTTAGATGTAGATTTTAAGGCCTTCAAGGTTGGCGCAGGTACCATCGCTAGATTTTTGCAGTCAGCCGTGAAGCAATGTGGTATGAAACAAGACTGCCGTCACACCTCTGAGGAAGCAAATAAAAAATGCTAGAAATACTTGACCACTTGGCCATTAGCAATGGAGAGAAACGATCGGAGCTAGCATTACAGATCCAAAATCCTTTGAATAGAAACAGGTGGGGAGAAAGTGACTGGGATAAAGACGTTGAATGAAGCATACCCCTTGTCACATTTGGCCACCAGAAAAGATCTATTTATGTTCAGATGGACACAATGCTGGAGTAACTCAACAGGTCAGGCAGCAGCTCTGGAGAAAATGAATGGGTGACGTTTCAGATCGAGGCCCTTCTTCAGAAGAAGGGTTTGAAGAAGCGTCTTGATCAAAATGTCACCTATTACTTTTCACCAGAGATACTATCTGACTCCAGCATTTTGTGTCTATCTTCAGGGTAAATCAGCATCTGCAGTTCCATCCTACACATCTATTTATGTTTTCTCTGTTTCCTGTTGTCTAGTGCTTCTTCTTTTCACACCAAAATTATCTTCTGCATCATGATCTTATATTTTCCCCATAATGTTTGATAGTTCCTGGAAATCTAGGTATAGTGCACCATCTGACTTCTGCTTTTTAAGTGGTCATAAGACTCTGTAAATTGTAATAGAATCATTGCCATCTCGTACTTTATCACAAAATAACAGTGTTTGTTATTTTAAATAGTTGGAATAGAGTGTGGAGCCTAGAAGGGTATAAAATACCTAATGGAAAGATGAGTATCTGTTGGGAACTGAGGCCACAGCTGTGAGAATGATAGAGAGACAAAATAAAAAAGACAAATGCTCAGAATCGTACTTGTTATCTGAATAGAGAAGCAATAACCCAGCAAATGTTTGTTCCCAAGACCGAGCAAACCACAGTGAGCAATGAATAAACATGAAACAATTAAAAACAAGTCTCCATTTTGTGAAGCTTTTAGAGCTACAGAAGTGCAGAAGTGAAAGGGCAGGTGTTGCACCTTCTAACATGTATGTGAAGGGAACACTGTTGGGGGATGGTGGATGAGCTGGCTGTGGAAGGAATGATATGTTTGGAATACTGAAAAAGAAATCCATGTGTTAAAGAATTTGGAGAATGCTCTACTGAAGTGGGGGCTTCTGATTTAGAGGGTGAACCCTTTTATGATTAGAGGTAGTGACAGAGGTGAGGGCAAAAGTAAGGTAAAGCGGCAAATACACACATGGGCCCTTATCAACTACAGTTAAAACAAGACCAACAAAGGATTAGAATGAAAAGCTGGCATTGTAAGAACAGCTATCACCAAAGTATAAAAAATAATAGAATTGAATGGTATTCTTATAGGAAGCAAGGAAGAAGGAAATGTGATCACGGTGGCTATTGGTACCAGCAGGTTTATATTGGGTACTGTTTGATTCGTTTCCCCAGATGGAGATGGCATAGAAATGTCAAAGATCACCAATGTGAAGGCAAAGGAGGACCGAGGTTAATTGCATTTTCTAGTTTGGGGTAATAGCGGGAAGCTGTACAGGGTCAGTGGGAATCAAGATGAAAGGCTGGTGTAGGAAAATAACTGCAGATGCTGGTACAAATCGAAGGTATTCACAAAATGCTGAAGAAGGGTCTCAACCCAAAACGTCACCCATTCCTTCTCTCCTGAGATGCTGCCTGACCTGCTGAGTTACTCCAGCATTTTGTGAATAAATACCTGTGAAGGGCTGGAATGCCTTGGTTCCACAGCCAGCCAGGCATGGATAGTACTGTTCTATTTTATGTTTGGAAGAATTAACGGAATTGAAAGGAGTGTTAAATTTAAGAACAGATTTATATAGTTAGAGGAAGATGGTTGTGGGTATAAATTGGTGGGGGTTCTGTTCAAGAAAAAAGTCCTGTTGAAGAGTGGTCGCCCTGTCCTAATTGGTTCCATTGTGTATTAGACGCTTTGGATGGTCAAAATGTAGATCTGAAGTTACTGGATAAGGAAAGACCCGTAGAGAGAAATAATGTAAGCACAAAATGCTGGAGTAACTCAGCGGGGCAGGCAGCATCTCTGGAGAGAAGGAATGGGTGACGTTTCGAGTCGAGACCCTTCTTCAGAGAAAAATAACGTGTAGGAAGGAACTGCAGATGCTGGTTTACACCTAAGATAGACACAAAATGGTGGAGTAACTCTGGAACGAGCTGCATCTCTGGATAGGAATGGGTGAAGTTTCAGGTCTGAAGAAGAGTCTCGACCCGAAACGTCATCCATTCCTTCTATCCAGAGATGATGCTTGTCCCGCTGAGTTACTCTAGCATTTTGTTTCTATCTTTAGAGAGAAATAAGGTTCTTGAGGAAAGAACAGGCTGCAGTGCGAATTCTTTTTCTTTTTTCTTTTTTCTTTTCTATCATTTTATTTCAACATGTTAAAAGACATCAATTAAAAAACAAAATAAACAAAAAAACAGAAGAAATACAAAGAATTTAATCCATTACTTAACGTCTTTACATGTGCGAAAAGGAGTAGGAAGAAGTGTGAACTTATTTAATCCTACCCCCATTCCCTAATCAATATTCTACAATGACAATCATGTTTGTAGATCGTAGTAAGGGGAGAGAAACTGGTTTGGAGTTGAAGGTTGAGTTTGAGTGCAATGTCAAGAAATGCTAGGAGAAATAATGATTAATCTTTACTTGATTTCTAGTGTAAAAGAAGATAGAGAGAGGTGTCGAGAGTTGTATTGTATAGGTCTGTTTTCTAAACAGCAGGGTGAAAATGCACCACATTATATTACAGTATCAGGGCTGGGCCTTGGAAAGAAAGGTGATGTGAATTTACTATAGTAGATCAGTGTGGAGGGTCTCTGAAATTAGGGCTGATTCACACTTGCTTTCCCCAGAGGACATGACCAAAGGGAAGGAACCAGGTAGAACAGGAATTTGGAAACTGGACAAAGGGGAGAACTTCAAAATGACATGAGTGCAGTGATAGATTTCAATATCATGCTAACTTCGGTTCAGTGAAGTGAGACTATAAAGGCATAAAGTTTATTATAAAGATGTTCTCGGACAGGTACAGAAGCATCATAGCATCTGCAGGTGCAAGGTTTGGAAATATCTGCTGTCTTGGTTCCTTTTGTCCTCTCTGCTGTAACGATGACTTTATCAGGCTGTGGTTAATGACTACCCAATAACATTTCAGGGGGGAGAATATTTCCGCCTTGTGTTGCATGCTTGCCTTGCATAATTCAACAACGACTCTGATGGCACTTCCCTCTGGAAGGCGACTCCGGACTGTCAAAGCAGCCACAGCCAGAAATAAAAACATTTTTATTCCACGAGTAGTAGTTCTACTCAATAACCAAAGTCTGTAGTCCCTTTTTTGCTCTGGTTTATTTTCACCCACATGCTTAAACCGTAATGTTGTATCCTTATTGTTTTGATGTGGTTATGCTTTAATCTTAATTGTTAACTGTAGGTTTGTGATGTCATTTGTGAGCGGAGCACCAAGGCACATTCCTTGTGTATGCACATACTTGGCCAATAAACTTATTCATTCATTCATGGGACTCGATCAATCTTCTGTTTAAATGTAATAAAAATGAACTGCAGATAGATGCTGGTTTATACCAACGATAGACACAAAATGCTGGAGTAACTTAGCGGGTCAGCCATCATCCCTGGAGAAAATGGAAAAAATGTTTCGGGTCTGAAGAAGGGTCCTGACCTGAAATGTCACCTATCTATCTTGTGTTTAACATGCTTCACCTTTCCAGTTGCTGAATGTAAATTATTCTTGCAGGTGGATGATGACTCCATTGAAGATCTTGGAGAAGTAAAGAAGTGACCAGTACTTTTATTGTTCGTTTCAACTGGCGGAAGATATTTGGACAAACAGTGATAAGGTTTTTTATTACAGATATCCCCTCTAGTCAAACGTCCTCAATGGATTTGAGGCTATTTTCTTGTACTTTGGTTGCCAAAGCTCCTGTGAAAATTCTGGATTATGCTTTTAAAACAAAAACATTGAGTGCACTAAGATCCTTAGTTTAATAAAATATCTGTTTTGATCTCTTGTGGATCATTAGAGTTGGGATTTGTTTTCAAACATTGTTAGTCCAACACATTGTGGTTCTGTATCGCATATCAGACAGCACAAGGATGTGAATTTTGTTCATACATGCAAATACAATAAATAAGAATGCATTAACCCTTTCACTAGAGTTTTTATACAATGGGAGCTAGGTGATTGCTTTACAACTGACAACTATCATGAAATAATCTTTTCCGATTTGGAATTACTTGTGCAAAGGTGATCAAATTCATTAACAGTGTTTGCAACTTTGAAGATTGAAATTAAGCAAAGACAAAGGTTCTGGGAAATCCAAGAATGCAGTGGCAGAGAAATTCACATAAGGAGTATCAATATCAGAGAGTCTTACATAAATATCCAGCTGTGTATGATAAATGGAGGATTAACACATTGGTAATCATTGCTTGATCATCACACACTACTTCCATGCTGCAACCTTCCAACAGCAGCAATGGTCAACCACTTGTAGCATAACTACCTCCATTTTTGTCTGCTGTGTTGGTTAGAGATACACTAATTATGCTCGGGACCTGTTATCAATAACTGAAACTGCAACAATAGGGTTAACTCATCTTGTTGGGGGATACTAACTTCTTAGCTGAAGGGAAGGTAGTTCCTGCCTTAAGTTGGTAAGTGGAGCTTTCAGAATCAGACTCACTTTTCCACTGTCATTGCTGAACTAGTACCAGGTGGAAGGCCATCAATGTTAAGTGACCCTCCCACAGAAGGAGGAAGCTTTACACTCAGCTAATCCAGTTGAGGATGACATGTACTCCTGTGTCAGATACATTGAGATGTTTATGAGCACTGGTTGCAAGATACTTGTTCGCTTTCTTCAAATCAGTTGCATTTAGTAGCCAAACTTGTTTTGCCTTTCATTCCACCCCAACAAATGTCACAGAAAGAAGAAATGACAGGAAATTCAGAAGTGTTATTTCTCCATCACACCCATCATCAACCACAATATGATTCAATAGGCTGAAGAACAAGGCAGTATGAACCTCACTTAGAAAATTCTATGTGTTTCTGATGGTTTAGCAGTATGCAAGATATTGAATTAAGAAGATATTGTTATAGGGATATTGGCAAATTGAGGCAAATGGGACAAGTTTAGATGGGGCACCTTTGTTAGCATGAACGAGGTTAGCCGAAAAGCCTGTTTCTGTGCTGTGAGACTCCATGACATGTCAGAGCTGGTAATCATGTGAGAAAATTGCCTATTCTACAGTAAATTCCTAGATGTTTCCCATGCCAAATCTAGCCTGTTTATGTGAAGGCAATTCATAACAACAGTCAGATAGCTGGAATTGTGAAGATATCCAGTGGCTTCTGAGTTAATAATCCACAAGAATTTGATAATATATACTGCTTCTTGAAATGGGCGGTCTCCAGAGCATCTGATGCCTCAGTGGAAAGTGACAACACTCGAGTCCCCGATGGTAAAAGCACCTGGCATGTTGGTGCAGGGAGCTTGACTAGGTTTAGTAAGTCACCATGATGGTAGTGCACACTTTCCAGTCAATCCCTTTCAGGTGCTGGTTGTAAACATGGGTTTTCAGTGGAGTGGGAAGGACAGGGTACGGGGTGATACTGGTGGTTCCAGGTCTACCATGGAAAATATTTCAAGATGCAATAAAATGCTTGAACAACTGGAATCTCCCAAGTGACGCAGAAGATGTCTAAAATCTCCCAATTTCACCAAGCCACAGCTAATCATGTAAGGAACAAATGCCAGAATCAAAAGAGGAAATGCTGAAAATTATCAACTTGGGCAGCATCCATGGAGAGAGAAACCAATTTGACCCCACTACTGTATGTGGACTGCACCATTTTCTACTGCTCTTTCTTAGAACAGCAGGCCAACAGAGTTGCTGCCTCACAGCCCCAGAGACCCGGGCTTGATCCCAACTACGGGTGCTGTCTGTACGTTCTCCCGATGACTGTGTGGGTTTTCTCCGGGTGCTCTGGTTTCCTGCCACATTTCAAAAACGGGCAAGTTTGTACATTAATTGGCCTCTGTAAATTGTACCTCGTGTGTAGGATAAAACTCGTGTATGGGGTGTTAGTTGGTCGGCACTGATTCAGTGGGCTGAAGGCCCTATTTCCACGCTGTATCTTTAAAATTGATCTTCATAGACAGCTTGCATCATTTTAAAAGCATTGGTGCTTTATTACCTTCCCATGGTCTGATGCATTCTGTGTCCCGATAGCTACGATTTCATGTCAGTGAGTTAACCTCACCAGCAGATCAAAGTAATTTCTGCACATTTTGGACATACTCTGGCCTAAAAATAGCCTCTGAGCCATGTCAACTGGCTGGAATCAACGAGAAATAAGCTGCATCATAGCTTTAAGCCCACATCACAGGCTATGATATCTCCCAGCAGTAAATCATAGCATTGTGCAATAAATATAAAATAAATGTATCCACGACTATCCAGATTCCGCCCCTTACTGATAAGGCTGCATATAAAATTTAGGTTGCAATATTGTAGCCAGGTAGGCTACAAATATTCAAATAATTTTGGGGTCTTTTATGCTTGTTGATTCCACTGCCAGCCAGATTAATTTTAAACTGATAGAGTCAATAGCACGCAATCAGGCCCTTCAGCCCAACTCGCTCACGCCGACCAAGTTCTTCATCCAAGCTGGTCCCATTGATCGGCATTTGGACCATGTTCCTGTAAACTCCTATCCATGTACCTCTCAAACATTCAATAGCGCAGATGGAGAGCTTCTGCCTTACCGCGCCAGAGACCCGGATTCGATCTCGATTATGAGTGCTGTCTGTAAGCAGTTTGTACGTTCCCTCTATGACCACGTGTGTTTTCTCCGGGTGCTCTGCTTTCCTCCCATGCTCCAAATACATACAAGTTTAGAGATTAATTGCTATGGTAAAATTGCCCCTAGTGTGTAGGAAAGTGTTAGTGTACGGGTTGATCACTGGTCGGTAGGGCTCAGTGGGCCGAAGGGCCTGTTTCCACACTATCTCTAAAATCTAAAGTCTAAATGCCTTTTAAATGTTATTGTACTTGTCTCTGAAAGCTCGTTCCATATACCCACCAATCTCTGTGAAAAGGTTGCCCTTTGGGTTCCTATTAAACCTTTCCCCTCTCACATTAAACCTTTATAATTTAAATATTTTAACTATGCCTCATTCACTATTTTTTTCTGGGAGATTTTTGGAGATATTTTCATTTTAGTAGAAGCTAGTATTGTGTATTTTGCCTAGTGCGTTGATAAACCTTATCCCAATAAAACTAACTTTGTGAAACAGTAGACTGCTGTTTGTCATACGCCCAAAGGTATTTCCTTTTGAGATACAGACCAGAAACAGACCTTTCAGCCTACAAGTCCATGCCAACCACTGCATAAAGTAACTACCCTGCACACTAGGGACAATTTAACACCCACACACTAACACTATCCCACACATTAGGGACAATTCAACAATTTTACCAACGCCAATTAACCTACCAACCTGTACATCTTTGGAATGTGGGAGGAAACCAGAGCATCCAGATAAAACCCACACAATCAGGGAGAATGTATAAACTCCATACTGACAGCACCCACAGTCAGGATCGAAACCAGGTCCCTGGTGCTGTAAAACAGCAACCTTACCGTTGTGCCACAGGGGCAGCTTTCAAGATACTGTGGAGTAACAGTCAAGAGTGTCTAGATGTCCTTGTACCGTAAGCGTAACAGTTAAATTTTTACTTGCTTACACAGTCACACTTCTATGTTATTGCCAGAGTTGGTGTTGGCAACAATCGGGGGAAAAGTTGTCTCAAAAACAAAAGGGAAATACATGTATCTTGCATTCTTGTGTACCGGGGCCTGATATTTCGAAACATTTTATTGCGACATTTGAGGTTGTATTGGTGGCAAAACGTCCATAGATGCAATCAACACAGTAAAATGATGTGAAATTTTACTTTTTGCACCCATCTTCGCAATGAAAGAACCAGTAAAAATGTTAACCCTTGTGAAACGGAGTTTTTAATTATGCTACATATTACTGTTAATAGCCTCTTTGACATGGAAACATATGCATTTCCAGTTCTCCATTCCATGATGCAGCCACAGATTTAAAACAATTTTTAAATGCAAGCAGGCAAGCACTCAAATCAGGCATTTAGAATGGCCCAAAGGGCCCATTATATGTCATTGAGAAGTTGAAAGAAAATTCTTAGGCTTTTTATACACAGATTAAAACCAAGAGGGTAACTGGGGAGAACCTAAGGATAAAGGAGAGAATTATACTAGGAGTTGGAGGATGTATGAAGGAACTACACTGGAGCCACTCAGCGGGTGAGGCAACATCTCTGGAGAGAAGGAATGGATGACATTTCGGGTCGAGACCCTTCTTCAGACACAAGCCTTGGGTCTTCAGTGATTTGATGCTCGTTCATTCCTTGTGGTTATTTGCCAGCGGTCAGTAGCGAGAATGGTGTAAGATATGTTACTATGCAGTTTGAGATCAGGAAGAGATGGAGCTGGGCCACTTGAAAAGCATTAAAGTGGATAAATGTCCAGAGCTTGTTGGGGTCTATCCCAGTTTATTGAGAGACTGCAGTGGCCTTGCCAAAATCGTAGTATCTCCTCTCGTCACAGGTGAGGTCCCAAGCACTGCAGAGCAGCCAATGTCTAAGAAACAAAGTAGAGATAATCCAGAAATTATAGGCCAGTGAGCCGCATGTCAGTGGAGGGGAAGCTATTGGAGAAGATTCTTCAGGTTAGGATTTACTCACATTTGGAAGAGAATGGGATAACTCGGGACAATTAGCATGACTTTGTCCATGGCAGGTCATGTCCTACTAACTTGATTGTTTTTTGCGGAGATGAAGATGGTTGATGAGGGTAGAGCAGTGGATGTTGACTACGTGGATTTTAGTAAGGTGTTTGATAAAGTCCTACATGGTAGGCTAATCCAGAAGATTACGATATATGGGAACAGTGGTGTCTTTGTAGTTTGGAATCAGAAGTGTCTTGCCCATAAAAGGCAAAGGATAGTGGTGGAAGGTCTATGATATGTAGTATTCCGCAGTGATCTGTGCAAGGAACTAAGTTGTTTGTGATATATATACTCAGTCTGAAGAAGGGTCTCGACCCGAAACGTCACCCATTCCTTCTCTCCTGAGATGCTGCCTGACCTGCTGAGTCACTCCAGCATTTTGTGAATAAATACCTTCGATTTGTACTAGCATCTGCAGTTATTTCCTTACACTATATATATATATATATATATATATACACACACACACACATATATATATATATATATATATATATATATATATATATATATATATATATATAAACAACTAGTTGTAGATTGATTGATAAATTTGTAAACCAAAATTGATGGTTACAGCTAATGAAATAGATTCAAAGAATTTAGATCAAGTATTGATATGGACAGAGAAATGGCAGATGGCGTTTAATCGGGACAAGTGTACGATGTATTTGGGAGAATGAATGTAAGGGGAAAGTATACAGTTAATGGCTATCTCTTCACAGCATTAGTGTACAAAGGGATCTAGGGCTCCATAGTTCAAAAGTCTAGCTCCCTGACAGTGGTAACACATACACAGAGTGGTAAAGAAAGCTTTGGGTACCCTTGCCTTCATCGGTCAAGGCATTGAGTATAAGAGTCAGGAAGTCATGCTGCAACTTTATTAAAGCTTGCATGGACCACATTTGGAGTATTGTGTACAGTTTTGGTCACCCCATTACACGAAGATGGAATGACTTTGGAGAAGGTGCAGGTGAGGTTTACCAGAATACTGTCTGGACCAGAGGGTAATAGCTGAAATGGTTCAATGGTTCTTTATTGTCACTTATGCACTGCACAGTGTTATTCTTTTTGCATAGCTCACACATGCACAAGTCACCATATTTTGGCGCCATTTACAAAAGTCTAAAGTCCAGTCCATGTGCTCGATGTACTGGAGCAGCTCCTGATCCAGATAACCCCCAGGCTGCTGCAGGGCCTCCTCCGTCGCCCTCGGCTGGCTCGGCCCACGAACCGACATCCCTCTCCTCGTCCGACTGCCTCCGTGTCCCGGGGTGGGGTGGGGGAGCATCCTGCAGCACATCTTGAAGGCGCTGGAGGCAATACCCCGGTCCCTCTCCTACTGGCCCACTCCTCGCATCCGTCGTCGTCAGCGGCTCCCCCCACGACTCTCCGGTCGGTCTTCAAGAGCTGAGCTCGGCAACTTGTGGATCAGGTGCAGGCAGAGGAGATTAACTCACGATCATGTTTGACCCAAACGTTGTTGAGCTGGAAGGCCTGTTCATGTACTGCCGTATTCTATGTAATTATAATATTTTACATTCATCTCGTATGTAACGAACAATAGTAAATTCCGTTAAATTGTCAGCAAATCTTGCTTTACTACTTAGTTTCTGTTCTAAGGGAATTTCTATTTGATTAGTTGTTCAACCTGTCTGGCGTCTTTCTGTAGAAATAAGGAACTATTTATGCTGGTTTACACAAAAGGACACAAAGTGCTAGAGTAACTCAATTTGTAAGGCAGCATGTCTGGAGAACGTAGATCTGTGATGTTTCGGGCCAGGACTGAAAAATTCAACTATCCATGTTCTCCGGAAATGCTGCCTGACCCATTGAGTTACTCCAGCACTTTGTATCCTTTGGTGTCTTTCTGTTCCTGCATTCCTCAGATCCTGCCTAACTAGCTTCTGGTTAACTAACTTACCTCCCCCACCATCAAAGGGATCTATAGGAGATGCTGCCTCAAAAAGACAGCCACCATCAACAAAGACCCACACCACTCTAGCCATACTATCACTCCTACAATTGGGAAGAAAGTACAGGAGCCTGAAAACCATGACCTCCAAGTTCAAGAACCTGATTTTTTTCCCAACAACCATCAGGCTCATGAACATAATAAAACATTAACTAATCTATGAACAATGAACTGTCTTGGTTCCACTAAGGAATTCAGGCATTGGGGTTTCTTAATCTATGTGTTGTGTGATACAGGTCTATTATACTGCTGCAAATAAGAATTTCATTGTTTTATTGCCAGTACCAATGTCAAAAAAATGATGCAAAGTGCTGGAGTAACTCAGCAGGTCAGGCAACATCTCCGGAGAAAAAAGGATGGGTAAAGTTTCGGTTCTGGACCCTACTTCAAACTGAACAGTCTGAAGAAGGGTCCTGACCTGAAACGTCGCCCATCCTTTTTCTCCAGAGAAGCTGCCTGACACACTGAGTTACTCAAGCACTTTGTGCCCTTTGGTGTCTTTCTGTTGCTGCATAGCTCAGCTTTTGCGTAACTAGCTATTGTGTGCAAATTGCATTGAAAAACAGGAAATGCACACCCTGTTTTTATGCGAGCAGTTTTTTTGTTAGATCAGCAACGAATATTGTCTCCACGGTAGCGCAGCGGTAGAGTTGCTGCTTTACAGCGAATGCAGCGCCGGAGACTCAGGTTCGATCCTGACTACGGGTGCTGCACTGTAAGGAGTTTGTACGTTCTCCCCGTGACCTGCGTGGGTTTTCTCCGAGATCTTCGGTTTCCTCCCACACTCCAAAGACGTACAGGTATGTAGGTTAATTGGCTGGGTAAATGTAAAAATTGTCCCTAGTGGGTGTAGGATAGTGTTAATGTACGGGGATCGCTGGGCGGCACGGACTTGGTGGGCCAAAAAGGCCTGTTTCCGGCTGTATATATATGATATGATATGAATGCTGACTCAAAGCTTGGGCCACAAACTGACAACTAACGTGAACAAGAATAATTTCCTGAATTTGTCAACAAAACAACTTTATAATTACATTCCTGGAAGTAAACTAAGATGAGCTTCATAGCTATGCTCTAGAATATGAACTGCCCACAAGATCCAGCAGTGTACCATAAAAGATTTCTTTGGATGTGAGAAATCACTGACTTTAAAATAATTCTAAAAATATGTATTCAAACAAAGACTTTCATTTCCAATTATTTTCCTGATTTGGCGAACCACCACATAGGATTTATAAAAGATAGCTGGAGGCTTTTATAGGTTTGATGACAAGGTTCATTATCAACTCCAAAACATATAAGCATAGCCTTCAACTGACTGAATAAAAGTGATCAAACACCAGACCTCATTCGTGGCACCACTGATTCCATCACTGGTACTGACCTCCCCACTCTTGAAGGGATCTATAAGAGTTGCTGCCTCAAGAAGGCTGCCAGCATCAACAAAGGCCCACACCACCCTGGCCACACTATCATTTCACTCCTATCATTGGGAAGAAGGTACAGGAGCCTGAAAACCTTAATCTCCAAGTTCAAGAACCTGATTTCTTCCTAATACACATCAGGATCATGAACACTACAAAACATGAACTAATGCATGAACAATGAACTGTCATGATTGCACCAAGCAACTCAGGCTTCTTGCACTAGTATCTTTTTTAAAAATTCATTTAATATTTTGTTTATTATATCAATGTGCAGTGTGTTATAGGCCTATTATGATGCTGCAAGTAAGAATTTCACTTTTCGTTGCCAGTACATAGGACAAACACAAAAACAAAATGGCACAAAGTGCCAGAGTACCTCAACGGGCCAGGCAGCATCTCTGGAGGGCATGGATAGGTGACGTTTCGGGTCAGAACAATTCTTCAGACTGATTGTGGGGTGGGAGGGGGCAGGGGGAGAAGTAAGCTGGATAGACGACGAGCAGGACAAAGCCTGGCAGGTAATCATATCATATATCATATACATACAGCCGGAAACAGGCCTTTTCGGCCCTCCAAGTCCGTGCCGCCCAGTGATCCCCGTACATTAACACTATCCTACACCCACTAGGGACAATTTTTTACATTTACCCAGCCAATTAACCTACATACCTGTACGTCTTTGGAGTGTGGGAGGAAACCGAAGATCTCGGAGTAAACCCACGCAGGTCACGGGGAGAACGTACAAACTCCTTACAGTACAGCACCCGTAGTCAGGATCGAACCTGAGTCTCCGGCGCTGCATTCGCTGTAAAGCAGCAACTCTACCGCTGCGCTACCGTGCCGTAATAGGTTCATACAGGTGAGGGAGCTGGTGTCTCCAGTTTACCATTGCATCATTTAAACAATAAAATAACTGGCTCCTACTGTTACATAATACTACAACATGAATGTTCTACTGGAATATTTTTTTATCTGATGAAAAAACTTCACATATTAATGATTAATCCTATTGCCTTCTGAAATTTGCATGTAAGCACATCATCATATAGAGATGCTGCACCTGTTACAAAAAGATGAAATATAAATTTATAGATTTCATATTATCATGACAAGAATGCGCTTGGCGATCGTTTCGCTGAACACCTCTGCTCAGTCCGTCTCACCCAACCTGATCTCCCGGTGGCTCAGCACTTCAACTCCCCCTCCCATTCCCAATCTGACCTTTCTGTAGTGGGCCTCCTCCATTGTCAGAATGAGGCCCAGTGCAAATTGGAGGAACAGCATCTCATATTTTGCTTGGGCAGTTTACACCCCAGCGGTATGAACATTGACTTCTCTAACTTCAGGTAGTCCCTGCTTCCCATCTCCATCCCTTCCCCCTTCCCAGTTCTCCCACTAGTCTTCCTGTCTCCGACTGCATCCTATCTTTGTCCGCCCCCTCCCCTGACATCAATCTGAAGAAGGGTCTCGACCCGAAACGTCACCCATTCCTTCTCTCCAGAGATGCTGCCTGACCCGCTGAGCTACTCCAGCCTTTTGTGTCTACCTTTGATTTAAACCAGCATCTGCAGTTTTTTTCCTACATTTCATACACAGAGGCGTGTTAAAACCTGGCTTGAAGTTAAGTTGAGACACACTGCTGGAGTAACTCAGCAGGTCAGGCAGATTCCCCAGAGAACACAGATAGGTGACGTTTTGGGTCGGGATCTTCTTCTAGTAGGTTTCCAGACAAAAAAATACCACATGAATTTGGATGACACTAAGATCCGAGTTTCACTGAGTTAATTTTAGATCATTCATTTAGATCAGCTATACCCCTCTAAAACATAGGCATCAGCAGTTTCCTTTCAGTAAAGGGAAGGACTAAACTTAGTTCAATGGTGCAGTGGTTCAATGGTGCTATATTTGTCACATATGCAAGTGCAAGGTGAAATTCTTTTTGTATATTTATCACATGCAGGATCCGCAAGGTTTTGGCACCATTTTCACAGTCAACTGGAGCAGTTCCCGATCCTGGTAAGCTCCAGGCAGCTGCAGGGCCTCCTCTGTTGCCTTCCACCAGATCTGCTTGCGAACTGATCCCTCTCCTCACCCGGCCATCTTTGTATCCAGGGGCACCTCCTGCAGCCGACCTTGAAGGCGCTGGAGGCATTACCCCAGTTTACCCTCCTGCCAGCCCTTGCTCCTCATGTCTGAGATCTCCAGTGTCTCCCTCCCAGCACCGTGGTCTGCCGAGCCTTCAGGCGGGTTCCACCCATGTCTGTCGAATCCAATATGTCACCTATCCATGCCCTCCCAAGATGCTGCCTGACCTGCTGAGTTACTCCAGCACTTTGAAGTTGTTTTTACTTTAGTTTAGTTTAGAGATACAACGCGGAAACAGGCCCACCGAGTCCACTCCGACCAGCAATCTCCGTACACTAACATTATTCCACACACACTGGGGACAATTTACAATCTTTACCAAAGCCAATGAACCTTTCAAACCAGTAGAGTGTGGGAGGAAACCGGAGCACCGGGAGAAAACTCATGCAGTCACGGGGAGAACGTACAAACTCCGTACGGACAGCACCCCTAGTCAAGATCAGTCACCATCAGTCAGATTGTACAACAAGATAACTGATAGGTCTCAGTCAGGTCAGCTAGGCTTCAGGGGAGGGGAGGATGGTGAGAGAGAGGGGAGGTGGTTCTTGGAGGAGAAAGGTTTGAAGAAGGGTCTTGGCTCAAAACATTACCTATTCATGTCCTCCAGAGATGCTGCCTGACCCACTGAGTTACTCCAGCATTTTGTGT
This sequence comes from Rhinoraja longicauda, assembly GCF_053455715.1. Classification (NCBI taxonomy): domain Eukaryota; kingdom Metazoa; phylum Chordata; class Chondrichthyes; order Rajiformes; family Arhynchobatidae; genus Rhinoraja; species Rhinoraja longicauda. Next base: position 23,265,453 of record NC_135977.1, on the reverse strand, counting down.
TCTCCCCAAATTAGTCACAGGGGAACCACAGTCCACCTTTGTCCCACCAATCTCCATGGCCATGGGCAGCTCGGAGAGCAGAGCAGCAGTATACTAGCAATTTTTCATGATTGGTATGCGTGTCTAACAAGCTTCCAAACAGTGGGCGCAGGGTGTTCAAGTTCCTGCTAACTTAGATGGATGGGTAGAACTGCTGCCTCGTGGTTCCAATGACCTGGATTCTATCCTGAGATACTCCGGTGCTGCCTGTGTAGAGTTCTCCTGTCCACACCCTGTGACCACACCCTCCAAGATGAGTCAGTCAGGAGATGAATTGGTGATCCCTGGTTCGTAGGTGAGTGGTAGAATGAGGGATAGTCGATGTGAATGGAGAATAAAAGGAATTGAGTGTAAATGGTTGGCACAGGCTGGGTGGGCAGGAGGGCCAGTTTCTGTGCTGTGTGACTCAATGACACCATGTGGAAAAAACATCTGCAACTAGTAACTACAGAGAACCAAACGAAAGCACTCAAGGATTTCCTCTGGATGTTTCGATTTAATTGTCATGGATGTCTAATTGTCACGTCTACTGAAAATGCAACAATTCAACTCTTCCTTGTAGGAATTTAACAGATCTGTCAAAACAGTATTCATAGATAACACAACAAATAAAAGAAAGTTCAATTTTTTCATGCAAAAAGTGCAAGTAAGACAGTTTGTAGTTTGAAGTTTAGTTGGTGTTTGTAGAGTTCAACTGAAAGTGGCACGGTGGAGTAGCGGTAGAGTTGCTGCCTTACAGTGACACAGACCTGGGTTTATTCCTGACTACAGATGCTGTCTGTACGGAGTTTGCACATTCTCCCTGTGACTGCGCGGGTTTCTCCGGGTGCTCTGGTTTCCTACCGCACTCCAAAAACATGCAGGTTTGTAGGTTAATTGTCCTCTGTAGATTGCCCCTGGTGTGTAGGGGGGTGGATGACGAAGTGGGATTACATGGAACTAGTGTGAATGGATGATCGATAGTCAGTGTGGACTCAGTGGGACGAAAAGCCTGTTTCCATGCTGTATCTCTGAACTAAACTAAACTAATGAAATATAGAACTTTATCTTTGGAGTGGCACGGTGGCACAGCGGTAGAGTTGATGCCTTACAGCGCCAGAGACCCGGGTTTCATCCTGACCATGAGTACTGTTTGTACGGAGTTTGTACGTTCTCCCCGTGACCTGTGTGTATCTTCTCTGGGTCTCCGGTTTCCTCCCACACTCCAAAGACGTACAGCTTTGTAGGTTAATTAGCTTCGGTAAAAATTGTAAATTGTCCCTGGTGTGTGTAGGATAGTGTTAGTGTGCGAGGATCACTGGTTGGCGCGGACTCGATGGGCCAAAGGGCCTGTTTCCGTGCTGCATCTCTAAAGTAAACCAAAGTAAAGTAAAGTAAATCTTAAGGAGAATTAAATTCAATTGTACTGAACATCTAAGATCCTAAGCGGACATGAAAGTAAGGAAGGGTCTTGACCCAAAATGGCACCTATCCATATTCTCCAGAGATGCTGTCTGACCTGTCGAGTTACTCCACCACTTTGTGTTCTTCTGAGTAAACCAGCACAGTAGATCCTTGTTTCAACATGAGAATGTCGATTTTTTTTTGGAGATACAGCGCGGAAACAGGCCTTTCGGCTCACCGGGTCCGCGCCGACCAGAAATCCCTGCATATTAACACTATCCTACACACACTAGGGACAATTTTTTACATTTACCAAGCCAATTTACCTACATACCTGTACGTCTTTGAGTGTGGGAGGAAACCGAAGATCTCGGAGAAAACCCACACAGGTCACGGGGAGAGCGTACAAACACAGTACAGACAGCGCCCATAGTGAGGATCAAACCCGGGTCTCCGGCGCTGCATTCGCTGTAAGGCAGCAAATCTACCGCTGTGCCATTCCTTGGAGATATTTGTGATAGAACGTCAAACAAGGGGATGTTGTTATAAGAAAAATGGGTACTCATTTAAAAAAGAAGGCTGCAATGAAAACCCTTGGTTCCAAGGGCATAGACCAGTGAGCCTTTCATCTGTGATAGGAAAGTTACTGGAGAGAATTCTGAGGGATAATAAATACATGTATTTGGAAAGGCAGGAGTTGATTAGAGATAAACACAAAAAGCTGGAGTAACTCAGCGGGACAGGCAGCATCTCTGGAGAGAAGGAATGGGTGACATTTCGGGGCGAGACTGCTTGAGGTCTAGAGAGGGTAGAAGGCCATTTTGGAGAGTCCAAGAGGAGGGAGAAGGGGTCATCACTGGGTGGTGGAGAAGGGAGAAGGGGGTCATCACTGGGTGGTGAGGACTCCTTCCCATAGAAAAAAGCACGGAGGCAGAGACGACGGAAGAAAAGCTCCATGTCGTGGCGGACCTGGAACTCGTTGAGGTGGGGGCCAAAGATTAGAGATTTTGTGTGTGGAAGATCATGCCTCACGAGATTGATTAGGTTTTTTAAAGAATTAACCAAGAAGGATGACGTTGAATTCTCTAACTTTAGTTAATTTTTACAAACACTCCCCTCCCCACTCCCCTTGTTCTTCCCTCCTTGCCCCCTTCCTCCACTAAAACTCAGTTAACCAGTTCCACAGCTCACAACGATGTATCCCTCTTGGGATCATACCGTCCCTAGACAACAATTGGCTTCTCTCCGCTTGAGGTCGTCTTTCGCTGGCCCTGTTTTCCCCAGGTCTTTTCTTGCTTCCTGTATTCTCCCCCCCCCCCCCACCCCCCTTCTCATCCCGCACAATCAGTTTGAGAAAGGGTCTCACCCCAAAATGTCACCTCCCCATTTTCTCCAGAGATGCTGCCTGACCCACTGCATTTTGTGTCTATTTAAGGTTGACAAGTTGTTGCATTGTGGGCAGTGAATGGTAGGGCCGGGGAGTGTTAGAGAACACGGGGACCTTGGCGTACAAGTACATAATTCCCTGAAAGTGCTGTCACGGGTAGATAGAGTGATGAGTAGGTACGTTGTCCTTCAACAGTCAGAAAACTGAGTATAGACGTTGGCATGTTATGTTACAGTTGTGCAAAACATTGCCACATCTAGAGTTTTGTATTTGTCTTGATCCCCCTGTTCTGGGAAAGTTGTTGTTAAGCTGGAAAGGGTGTCAAGAACATTTACGAAGATGTTGGCAGGTCTTGAGGCCTTAGCCTGTAGGGAGAGATTGGGCAAGCTAGGACTTTATTCCGTGGAGTGAAGGAGGCTGAGGGTTGATCCTGTGGAGGTGTATAAAATCATGAGGGGAATGGACACGGTGACTGCACAGAGTCTTTTTCCCAGCGTAGGGGAATCAAGATCTATAGTGCTACGTTTTAAGCTGAGAGGAGAAAAATTGAATCAGAACCTGAGGGGCAACTTCTTCATCCAGATGGTGGTGGGTACATGGAACAAGCTGCCAGAGGAGGTAGTTGAGGCAGGTACAATAGCAAAATTTAAAAGACATTACGACAGGTACATGGATAGGAAAGGTTCAGAGGGACATGGGCCAAACATGGGCAGGCGGGACTTGTTTAAATGGAGCATCTTGGTTGGCATGGGTGAGTTGGGTCAAAGGGCTTGTTTCCATGCTTTATGACTCCATGACTATGACTGTTAAACTTTAAAGGGAATACTTCAGTCCATTCTGAAGAATGCCATTAACCAATCCTTTTTAACCAAATACCAACTGCTCAACTTCAAATCTCTGAGGTAAAATATTTTCCACTGCTCTGAGAAGGGTGCCTCTGTGGGTAATTCCTTCTTCCTGAACCATCACTTCTTCTCTTTCACAGTTTCATAACTCATCACTTTTTTGCATCTATTTTCTGCACTTTTATTCTCACTTCCTCTCCTCCCAAACAGAGCAAGAACCTAGTTTCTCTGGTCATCAATTTCCACGCTCCCCACAAGAATCTGCATTCTATGAACCATAGAACATAGAACAGTCCAGCACAAGAACCGGCCCATCAGCCCACGATGTCTGTGCTAAACATGATGCCAAGACTGACTCTTACTGCCTGCACCTAACCATGTCCTTCCAATCCCTGCGCATCCATATTCCTATTCAAAATTCTCTGAAATGCCACTGAAGTATCTGCCTCAACCACCACCCCGACAGTGCATTCCAGGCACTTACTACACTGTAAAAAACCTGCCCCGCCCTGCAAATCTCCGAAGCACAGTAGCAGAACATGTACGTGTTAAACTCACTTCCCCACAATGAGCGGTTTTTAATCTAATCTAAGGCAGCAGGAAAAGGTGTGACGAAAATCAGAAAGCCTTGTTCCGATATCATAGTGTTGAAAGGAGAGCGAAAAGTTGCTGCAATACTCTTATCTTCCATGAGGGTTCCTGCTGTTTCCCAAGATCCAGCTCTCAACTGCCTCCTCGAGCAGCTCATTCCATTGACCCACACTCCCTTGGGTACAAAAAGTTGCCCCTCAGGTTCCGATTAAATCTTTCCCCCCTCACCTTAAACCAATGTCCTCTGGTTCTCGATTCCCCTACTTTGAGTAAAATACTCTGTGCATTTACACTATGAAATCCCCTCATGAGCTGCTACAATTCTACAAGATCACCCCTCATTCTACAGCACTCTAAGGAATAAAATCCTAGTATGCTCAACTTCTCCCGATAGCTCAGGCCCTCAAGGCCTGACAACATCCTCGTAAATTTTCTCTGCAACACCAATTCCAATTCCAATACTAAATGGGTCCCTGGTACTTGTCCCAGTCTGCTCTCTGCTGTCCAGCTCCTGATTCAAAGGGACCCAGACCTGACACTGGAAGGGTCTTATGGACCGGTCAGATATTAGGATGTCAGATATTAGGGTCCATTTTTGCTCCGTTTTAAGTAGTTCTGGCTGTCCCATAAAACACCCTCAAACCACCTGAGCCTCTGTCGGTTAAATGGAAACATAGGATCCTGGCTGCAATGTCACTCAGTATAGGCATCTGTTCCATAGTTTAGTTTTAGAAATACAGCATGAAAACAGGCCTTTCAACCCATCGAGTCCACACCGACCATCAACCACCCTTTCACACTGGTTCAGGTTCATAGGTTATAGGAGCAGAATTAGGCTATTCAACCCATCAAGTCTACTCCGCCATTCATTCATGGCTGGTCCATCTTTCCCTCTCAATCCCATTCTCCTGCCCTCCCCATAACCCCCGACACCCTTACTAATCATTCTACATTATCCCACTTTCTCATCCACTCCGGGGCCTACATAGGCAGGTCAATTTTACAGAGGCCAATTAACCTTCAAACCTGCATGCCTTTGGGAAGTGGGAGGAAACAGGAGCACCCGGAGGAACCCCACGTAGTCACAGGGGGAACGTGCAAACTCCACACGAACAGCATTCAAGGTCAGGATCAAACCCGGGTGTCTGGTGCTTTGAGGCAGCAGCCCACCAGCTACGTCAGTGTGCCACCCTGTTTTATTAAATTTATTGTGGAGTGCAGGAATCTGGCCTTCTGTCTGTGTTTGCTAATAACAGATAACAGAGCTTTATTTGTCATTCGGTACCAAGGTACCGAACGAAATTACATAGCAGTCATACACAAAAAGAACACAAGACACATAACTCCAACACAAACGTCCATCACAGTGACTCCAAACACCCCCTCACTGTGATGGAGGCAACAAAACTTCCACTCTCTTCCCCAATCCCACGGACAGACAGCTCGTCTCCGACCGACCCGCACAGTCCCCGCAAGGGGATGGAAGTCCCCGCGGCCGAGCCGCACCGGGCGCTGAAACGTCCCGCGGCCGAGCCGGGCGATTGAAGGCCCCGCGGCCGAGCCGTGCACAGCTAAGTCCCGCGGCCGAGCCGCGCCGTGCGATGTTAGGCCCCGCGGCCGAGCCGCGCCGTGCGATGTTAGGCCCCGTGGCCGAGCCGCGCCGTGCGATGTTAGGCCCTGCGGCCGAGCCGCGCCGTGCGATGTTAGGCCCCGCGGCCAAGCCGCACCGGGCGATGTTAAGTCCAGCGGCCGAGCCGCACCGGGCGATGGAAGGCCCCACGGCCGAGCCGCACCAGCGATGAAAAGTCCCGCAGCCGAGCCGCGCCGGGCGATGTAAAGTCCCGCGGCCGAGCCGCACCGGGCGATGTTAGGCCCCGCGGCCGAGCCGCTCCGGGCGATGTTGCGCCCCGTGGCCGAGCCGCACCGGGCACTGTTAAGTCCAGCGGCTGAGCCGCACCAGCGTTGTTAGGCCCCGCGGCCGAGCCGCACCGGGCGATGTTAGGCCCCGCGGCCGAGCCGCTCCGGGCGATGTTGCGCCCCGTGGCCGAGCCGCACCGGACAATGTTAAGTCCAGCGGCCGAGCCGCACCGGGCGATGGAAGGCCCCGCGGCCGAGCCGCACCCCGCGCCGTGAGGAAGAGACCTAAAAGAGAAAGGTTTCCCCCACCCCCCCCCCCCCCCCCCCCACCACACCACCACCCTCCACACATACACAACCAACAAAAAAAACAAAAAAACAAAAACCATCCCAACACCGACACACAACAAAAAAAAGGAAAAAAGACAAACGGACTGCTAGCCAGTCGCAGCCGTTAGGCGCCGCCACTTCCGCTAAATGTCACGCTCTATGATATGGGAAGTCTTCTACCATAGGCACCAACTGGGATTGCCAAGCATACCCAGAGCACTACTTTGCCGTCTGTCTGACCTTCAATCCGTCCGGTTTCACACACCACCATCGGTCACAAAAGACATGTCTCTTTCTCAAGCCGAGTGTGTGTAATCTTTTATGTGTTTCCCACATCCTGAGACCGTTAAAGTAAATGCAATTTGCTCCCGGGTTTGATCCGCACCTCGGGTGCTGTCTGTATGGAGTTTGCACGTTCTCCCTGTGACCGTATGGGTTTTCCCCAGGTGCTCCGTTTTCCTCCCACATTCCAAAGTCATGCAGGTTTGTAGGTTAATTGTTTTCTGTAAATTGTCCCTGGTGTATAAGATAGTGTTAGTGTGAGAGGTGATCACTGGTCGGCATGGACTTGGAGGGCCGAAGGGCCTATTTCCATGCTGTATCTCTAAACTAAATTAAACTGAACTCCACAAAGCTTATGAATTATAATTATGAATTATAAAATAACAATCCAAATTCAAGAAACTCTGCCAAAGGTATAGAGAAATTTCACGTGAGTGTAGCTTTGCAATTTCCCTTCAGATTTTGCTGCCATTTCCCTATAATGTGGGTACTAGTCATTGGATCCAATCCCTATAATGTGGGTACTAGTCATTGCATCATACCGTTACCCCACCATCAGAACCAGACACCCATGGTATCCGGCGACATGAGGAACTGCAGATTCTGGAATCTGGAGAAAAGCGCCACGTGCTGGAGGAACTCAGCGGTTAAGGCAGCATCTATGATCGGAATGGACAGATTGAATAGGACTCTTCTTCAGACTGATTTGGGGGGAGGGGTAGTAAGCTGGAACATAGTTGAAAAGCAGGATGACAGCGGGAATCTCAGAGAGGGAGCAGTGAGAGAGTTTAGAGTTTAGAGAGATACAGCGAGGAAATAGGCCCTTTGGCCCACCGGGTCCATGCCAACCAGCGATCCCTATTACACTAGCACACACCACACACTATGTGTGTATTGCACTACACGCAATGAAATACAGAGGGTTCTTGGTGTTGAAGCCCAGAACTTTCTGACAATAGCAACACAAGTAGAAAGAGGGGCAAAGAAGGCATATGGTATGCTTGCCTGCATCATATGAAGCATTGAATATAAGAGTCAGGAAGTCATGTTGCGAGTTTATAAAGTTTTGGAGGAGGATAAGAGGTGATCTTGTAGAAATGTACAAAATCATGAGAGGAATGGATCAGGTATACCCACAGAGTCTCTTACCCAGAGTAGGGGAATCAAGAACCAGAGGGCATTGGTTTAAGGTGAGGGGGCAAAGATTTAATAGAAGCCTGAGAGGTAACTTTTTCACACAAAGGGTGGTGGTCATATGGAACGAGCTGCTAAAGGAGGTAGTTGATGCAGGTACTGTAATAACATTTAAGAGTCATTTGGACAGGTACATGGATAGGATTAGTTTAGAGGGCTGTGGGCCAAGCATGCACAGGTGAGACTAGTGTAGACAGGACATATTTTTCGACATAGGCAAGTTGGGCTGAAGGGCCTGTTTCCACACTGCATGTCTCTATGACTCTATGACCATTTGTGCATTGAGTTAAGGATGGGGAAGATAAAGATCTACTAGCTGTGTTATTGCATCAGAAACATTGAGGTTTCTATCGGGAGAGTGCATAGAAAAAAGAATTGGAAAATATCATTTCCGGCCTCTTCATTGGGAAGTGAGATTCTCCAATTCAGAAACACCTTGTTTCCACCTGTTCCCACTGATCTGGCAGTGGCTGCATCTCTTAATCTTCAGTCTAAAATAACCGTTGTAGACTGGGAGAGTAGGGCCACAATGCACAAAGGCTTGGAGACTTCATCAAGGATTAGATGAAGCCAAATGTTCTGCATTGTTTAAGTTCACACTGCAGTCATGGTTAACCTCACGCGATGGTACATACTCTTCCCCGAGGCTCTACACCTTATTGTGGTGGAGAAGCTTACCAGTGTCTAAGATCTTGAGAGCTTTACTGTCTGGAGCTATGCTCCTGGCAGGGTCACTGATGATGGATAGGTCGAGGGGGAGGTTCCTGTCAAGAAGAAGACCTCAACAGTAGAACAGGTGGAGGATGGTGAACCGCCACCATTTCTGAGAAGGTTTAAAGCTTACAGTTTAGAGAAACAGCGGGAGCAGGACCTTCGGTCCACCAAGTCCATGCCGACCAGCGATCCCCGTAAACGAACACTATCTTACACACATGGGACAATTTACAATCTTTACCGAAGCCAATTAACCTATAAACCTGTAAGTCTTTGGTGTGTGGGAGGAAACAAGAGATCCCAGAGAAACCCACGCGGTAATGGGAAGAATGTATAATCTCCGTACGGACAACACCTGTAGTCAGGATTGAACCCGGATCTCTGGCCGTGTAAGGCAGCAACTCTACCGCTGCGCCACCGTGCCGTGCCTGCTGGTGGAAGAAGGCTGCAGCAGCAGGAAGAAACTCCCAACCGTGATAGAGTCCATGCCGTTGGACATGGGTCTGTCTCTGTCAAGGGCCTTGTGCAGATTGTCCATTCACCAGACCCCGGTGATAATTGATGTTACACACAGGTATCCATCTGGAGAAACATACCACCTGTACGTCCCCAGTAAAGACCTGTGGTGACTAGGACCCACCAGGAGAACAATCAGACTCAACATGGAGTGAATGCCAATGATGAGATTCACAAGATTGGAGGAAAGAAAACTAATGAATAACTACTCAAATGATTTTGCATGGATTGCATGCAAAGATTATCACTGTACGTATCTCGGTCGGTACACATGACAACGTTAAACCAATACCAAAACCAATTTTAATTGTGCATTTATGTTAAAATAATTACAGCTCATGAACAATTCCAATAATGTTTAAATGAATTAGGATATATATATAAAATAGTCAACTTTGATCATGTATGCATGGTACACATTGATTATTAAAAGCATTAACAAGATTAGACAAAGTAAAGCAGTTCGCATATACAGCAATTTAATCATTCCAGAATCTTACACAGATTATTTTAAAATTGACCAAGATCATTTTTTTCATATAGTATTACAATATTAGCATTGACTGGCCATGCTGAATTATTCACAGTTGTTGTACTCTGGCCTTGGGTGGCAGTTATAAGTCTTGGACTAATTTCAGCCAACAGAAAAGAGACATGTCCATATTTGAATACACACACACACACACATAAACACACACACACACATATGCACACACACACACACACTTACACATACACACACACACACGCACACACACATACGCGCACACACACATATGCACGCACATACTTATACACTTACGCACACACACACACACGCATACACACACATATGCACACATTTACACACTTATGCCCACAAACATATAGACACACTTACATTCATACACACACTACATGGATTTCGCTGTGGGTTTTGCCATGTGTTATTTCCCGAGTGTCTGAGTTCCAAATATATTTTATAATTTACAATGATCACTTTCAGAATACATGCAAAATACTTTTTATTTTTAGTTTTAGAGACTCAGCAAGGAAACAGGCCCTTCAGCCCATCGATTCCAATCAACCAGCGATCACCCATTCACGCTAGTTCTATGTTACCTCACTTCCTCATCCACTCCTGACACATTGCGGGCGATGTTACAGAGGGCCAATTCACCCACAAACTCAGACGTCTGTGGGATATGGGAGGAAACCAGAGCATCCAGAGGAAACCCAGGGAGAACGTGCAAACTCCACAGGTGAGGATTGAACCCGCCCGGGTCACTGGCAGGGTGAGGCAACAGCTCTGCCAGCTGCGCCACTGTGCTGCTCCTGTGTACTTGAAGAGGAGCGTTCCAACAGGATAATGGGAGAGGAAACTAGTCACTTATTGGAAATCTGTTTCAAGGAACTAGTAACAGGCCATGGTACTGCTCGACTCTGTGAGAGTGAAATGCAGTGGAAACAAATCTGATTTCCCACAGCATCAAATTCAATATCGGAAATGAACACACTCATTACAATCCATTGGAAATACTGTTTCAGATTGCAACAAATAATAATTGATGAAGTATCACACTTCACTGGAGTATTTGCTGGAAACACATGCACTCTTTTGTGTAACATTCAACAGGCTCCCCTTTTCCTTCATAAAAGACAGTCACCCATTCTAATAGCTTTGAATCGTAAATGTTTATCCTGATGGGGTTCCATTTAGCCATAGAAAACTATGTTAACCTGTGATGGACGTTTGTCAGCACTGGGCCAGCACTCACTGGAGTTTAGAAGAATGAGGGGGGATCATACAGAATAGCAAAAGGCTTGGATAGAGTGGATGTGGAGTGGATGTTTCCACTAGTGGGAGAGTCTAGGAGTAGAGGCCATAGCCTCAGAATTAAAGGACGTTCTTTTAGGAAGGAGATGAGGAGAAATTTCTTTAGTTAGAGGGTGGTGAATCTGCGTAATTCTTTGCCACAGCAGGCTGTGGAGGCCGTCAGTGGATATTTTTAAGGCAGAGATAGATCGATTTTTAATTAGTACAGGAGTCAGAGGTTATGGGGAGAAGGCTGAAGAATGGGGTTAGGAGGGAGAGATAGATCAGCCACGATTGAATGGTGGAGTAGACTTGATGGGCTGAATGGCCTAATTTTACTCCTATCACTTGTGACCTCATGACCCTCCCCCCTCTTCAGGGTGAAGAAAGACGCCAACCTGAAACGTCACCTTTCCACGTTCTCCACAGATGCTGCCTGACCTGCTGAGTTACTCCAGCACTTTGTGTGTCTCTTTTTTGCAAACCAACATCTGCAGTTCCTTGTTTCTCCCAAAATATCCTGATAGTAGACGAGATAGCCATCGAATTCTTTGCCACCATTTCCACGAGTTAAATGAAAAGGAAAAACTTCACGATCAACTGAGAAACCCGAGGAGTCTTTCAGCATTGCTTGACTGGATGAGAGAGATTGGATGAATATAACATATTTAATGTAACACGCAATCCCCACCTATCTTCCCGGAGCGAAATTGGGAAGAGACACAAAAAGCTGGAGTAACTCAGCGGCACAGGCAGCATCTCTGGAGAGAAGGAATGCGTGAGGTTTCGGGGAGCTGGTTCATAGATAGTCAGTCTGTGAGGAATGTCCTTTCACCTGATTCGATTTAGAGCTTTGAGGATCAGTTTGTTGGATGTCCTGTTCCGGTGGAGCTGAGCGAATTGTTGATCTGAAAATTCTGATGTTGTGAGAACGGAGCGCTTTTTTCAGAGTTTCCTTGAACGTGGAACTGGAGAAGTAGTAAACAACCGGGTCGAGCACACTGTTCAAGTAAGTGATGCGCAGGGTGCTGCGGAAGATCTGCACGGTAACGTCGAATGTGTTGCAGTTACTTGCGCTGCCTGAGATTAAAACAGCAATCACAGCAAAGTTGCTGGGTAAGAAACAGATGATGAAAACCGTCGCCACGACCACCACAAGCCTCGTTGCTCGTTTATATTTGGCCCTCAATTCAGATTTAATCTGCTTTAGCTTCCAGATGATACAGCAAGTGGAAAACAGGATGACCGAAGCGGGTAAAATGAACGTGAAAATAATAAAAACCGTGTTAGTCAAAACGGCTGTGTAGCTTAAGGGCTGAACTATCTCGAATAGCTCACAATTTGTCACGTTGTTGTGCTGGAAAGTGCGGGGTTCAGTCAAAACGTGCAAACACATCGCCAGCGTTACAAGCCAAAGAATGCAGGACACCCACACCGCCCCGCTTGTGGTCATCTTGTTCACTTTATGGTGAGGGTGGATCACCTTGAAGTAGCGATCAAGCGCCATAACCATCAGGAAAGTAACGCTCACTGCCCGGTTCATAAATACCGTGAATATCTTCAGGCGACAGGCAGCTTCGCCGAAAGTCCAGTCTTTCCTACTGAAGTAGTAGTGAGCTCGAACTGGTAGGCAGCAGATTAGCAGAGTGTCCGCGATCGCCAGGTTCAGTGAATACACTGTGTTTGGTCTCCAAGTTTTCACATGGAAGCAGAAGATCCACAGAGCAATTGCATTTCCAATGAATCCAAAGATAAATGTCAAAATGAGCACTGGCGCATTGTAGGATGAGTTAATGTCCTTCACTGATGGACAAGACTGGTCCCCGTCACCCATTGTGGAAGGGAGCAAAATAAATGTAAAGAAAGAAAACTCACTGCCTGCTAATAAATATTTTTTATCATTGATCATGAGACGAAGCCGCGATAAGGAGGTAGGTCTCTAAACTGGTGATAACGTTGTCATACTGTAGCTGATTGGATGTCGGAGGGGCCAAGTCATTCTAACTATTGAAGTATTGCACAGATATACATATTATCGAGTAGTTTAGAATTATCTTGAACAGGCGGTGGACTAAATAGAGCATTCAAACAATATCCTTGAGGGAGAGAAGCCAGTATCACATGAATAGGACATAGATAGGACAGGTTTACATGGATAGGACAGGTTTACATGGGTAGGACAGGTTTACATGGATAGGACAGATTTACATGGATCAGTGTTTGGAGGAATATGGACCAAACACGGGCATGTGGGACTAGTGTAGATGGGACATGTTGGGCGGTTGGGCAAGTTGTGCCAAAGGGCCTGTTTCCACACTCTATCGCTCTATGACTCTGACTCTAAGTAAAAACTCTATTGATTAGTACGGATGTCTGGGGTTATGGGGAGAAGGCAGGGGAATGGGGTTGAAAGGGAAAGATAGATCAGTCATGATTGTGTGACGGAGTAGACTTGATGGGCCAAAAGGCCTAATTCTGCTCCTCTATCCGATGAACATGAAATATTTGAATAAGGAATTGTTTCCAGTTTTTAATATTTTCTGATTTTGTTAAAGTTACTCTCCCTGCAAAGCTTTGTCAGAAAGTGGCGCAGTGGGTAGGACTGCTGCTTCACAGCGCCAGAGGCCTGGGATCAATACTGACCTCGGGAGCTATCTGTGTGGAGTTTACACACTCTAAGATAGAAGCATAACCTCCCTACTCATATGTTTAGTTTAGTTTTGTTTATTATTATTGTCACTTGTGCCGAGGTACAGCAAAAAGTTTTTTGTTGCGTGCTATGCCGTTAGCGAAAAGATTGTACATGATTACAGTTAAGTCGTCTACAGTGCACCGATAACAAAGAGAATAATGTTTTGCTGCAAGATAAAGTCCCCTAAAGACCAATGAATGAAGGTCTCCAATAGCATAGATGGGAGGTCAGGAGTGCTCTCTAGTTGGTGATAAGAGCAGTAAATACCCAGAACATATAATAATAAAATTCTGGAGCTTTTCCATAAATACTTATTCCACTTTCATACTGACCATATGCCAACCCACAAAATTCACCATCACTTTCAATGTGCCAACTCAGTGTGTGGTAGGATTGAGAAAGGATTATTTGGAGGGATGGCATCTTCATGCTGAAGAACCAGATAGCAATGGTTCCTACTCTCCTGTGACATCATTAACCCACATAAGGAGTTATTTTGTAGGAAGGATATACAGATGCTGGACACACCGAAGATAGGATGATGGCAAAGATAACATCGCTACTGCACAACGACTCCCACCCCATGCAGGATACTGTCACTGCATTGAGTAGCTCCTTCAGTGACAGACTCCTTCACCCCAAGTGTGTGAAAGAGACACTGCTGCTGTGAGACTGCACAACCAGCGCTACATCCAGCAGACAAGTCAACAGACCAGTTAACAGTAACAGTTTAAAAAATACACAGTAAATTATGACAATTATCCTTATTTTTATTTTTATTTATAACTAGACCAAGTGGACCCGTTGGACCCAAACCTCTCCTGCATTGGTGCAGCACCCTCTCCTCTCCCACTTCCCCCTCCCCTCTCTCCCCCCTACTCCCCCTTCCCCTCTACCCCCCTCCTTCCCCCCTCCCACCTCCCTCCACTCCCCCTCCCTCCCCCTCCCTCCCCCTCCCTCCACCCCTCCATCCACCCCCTCCCTTTCCCCTCCTCCCTACTCCATTCCACCCAACCCGCCTTATTTCCCCACCTCCCCTCCCTCCACCCTTTCAATTCCCCCTCCCTCCCCTTCCCCTCTCCTCCCTTCCCCCCCCTTCCCTTCCCCCTCAAACCCCCGTATCCTCCCTCCCCCCTCCCTCCACCCCCCTCCCTCCACCCCCCTCCCTCCCTCCCTCCCTCCCTCCCTCCCTCCCTAGGAGATAGATTTAAACTTTAAAATGTGAATAACTTAAAAAATATAACACCAATTTCAATGAAACTTCTTCCATTAGCACCGAAGGGACTTGGTGTTATATTTTTTAAGTTATTCACATTTTAAAGTTTAAATCTAGGGAGGGAGGGAGAGGGGTGGAGGGAGGGAGGGGGGTGGAGGGAGGGAAGGGAGGGAGGGGGGAGGATAAGGGGGGTTGAGGGGGATGGAGTGGGGGGGGAGGGAAGGGGAGTGGGAGGGGGAGGGGGGCAGTGGGGGAGGGGAGGGTGCTGCACCAATGCAGGAGAGGTTTGGGCCCAACGGGTCCACTTGATCTAGTAAAGTATAGAAGTTGGGAGGTCATGTTACAATTGTACAAGACATTGGTGAGGCCACATTTAGAGTATCGTGTTCAGTTTTGGTCACCCTGCAATAGGAAAGATGTTGTTGGGCCAGAGAGCGTGCAAAGAAGATTTACGAGCATGTTGCCAGGACTTGAGGCCTAAGGTGTCGGGAGAGGTTGAGATTGTATGACTCAATGACTCCATAATATGTACTGTGAGTAAGCAGACCCAAGGCGGTGAATTATTCATAGAATATATTTGGTAATTTCCAGCGAGTATTTTCAGAGACACAAGTTTGATCCTGACCTCAGGAGCCAGGGAATGGAGCTTATACTTTTCTCCATAATTACAAGGGTTTTTGCCGGGCGCTCTGGTTTCTTCCCACGTTCCAAGGATATCCTGGTAGTTTAATTGGCTATAGTAAATTATCCCTAAATGTTGGCCATGGCACATGGAATCAACAGTGAGTTGATCAGCAAATATGCGACCATCACACAAAACTATCCTCCCTTCCATTGTCTCCATTTACACTTCACACTGCCTCGGCAAGGCCACCAGCACAATCAAGGATGAGTCTCACCCCCTCTTCTCCCCTCTCCCATTAAGCAAGAGGTACAGAAGATTAGAAACGCACACCTCCAGCTTCAGGGGCAGTTTCTTCCCAGCTGTTATCGGGCAACTAAACATTCTTCTTATCATCTAGAGTGTGGTCCTAACCCATCTACCTCACTGGAGACCTGTGAACTATCTTTAATCAGACTTTATCAGATTTAATTGCTATATCTTGCACTAAATGTTGTATCCTTTATTCTTTATCTGTGCACTCTGGACTGCTTGATTGTAATCATGTAGAGTCGTTCCTTGGACTGGATAGTACGCAAACAAAGCTTTTCACTGTTCCCTGGTACACATGGCAATAATAAACTAAATTAAACTAAACTAAATATGAGAGAGTATAAATTGTAGGGATAAAGGGAAATGGGTTGAGTTGAGTTGAGTCTAAGTTTGGTTTATTATTGTACATTACATGTACCTGGGTACAGTGAAAAGTTTTTGTTGCATGCGAACCAGTCAGTGGAAAGACAATACATGATTACAATCACAGTGCACAAATACATGATAAAGGGAATAATGTGAATAACGTTCAGTGCAAGTTAAAGTCCAGTAAAGTCCGATCAAAGATAATCCGAGGGTCTCCAATGAGGTAGATAGTAGCTCAGGACTGTTCTCTGGTTGTTGCTAGGATGGTTCCTATGGGATTAAAGGGATTGTTGCCTTGGAAGTCACATGGACCTGATAGACTCATCCTGTGCAAAATAAATGCAGTAGCTATCACTGGATTTGACTACAGAGTGAAACTGCCCCACTGAAACTTTATAGCACAGTGCAACTTTATAGTGATGGTCTCCTTACCTAAGAAACACTGCACTTGCTGTAGTGGGGAGCAATGAAAATCCAACAGGCTAATTGTGGGTTTATGTGCAACGTATAGAGCATTCAACTCCACGCCCTATACACTATGGACAAATTACAGAGGCCAATTCACCTTCAAAACCATCCGTCTTTGGGCTCATCTGAGCTATGAAATTGGGTAGAATTTCTTAAAACTGATTCTGGGGCCATTGACATAATGCACCATGTGGGAAATTAGGAACAGTGCAGTTGCCATTAGAAGCTGTATGAGGAGACTGCGTGCACTGTTGTTGATGCTCTAGCCATTTCCTTATCCATCCTTAGAACATTGTGACCACAGGCCCTCGTGACTTCTGTATTTATTCAATGACATTGCAGATCTCAGATGATGATCTAAATGTGCTGGTCTAAAATGTTGCAAATGGTGGACAGAAACAAAAGGGTTTTTTACTCATGCGGGAACCAGAAACCATAGATGGTACAATCATATTTAAACTTTATATTGTTTTTTTACATTCACAAAAAAAATGTATACATACAGCTTCTGATCATTCCAAAATAAAAGTTTAAGTAAAATGACTTATTAGCACAATTCAGCGAGAATCAGATATGTTAATGTTAAGCCAAACAATTTCACACATAAAGCGAGTTAATTTTTCCACAGAGATTCCACAATTAGTTTTAAATTTTAAAAAGAACTTCAACACCTTTGCTCAGTCTGCCTAGATCTCCCGGTCGCCGAAGACTTTAACTCCCCTTCCCATTCCCATGCTGACCATTCTGTCCTGGACCTCCTCCACTGTCAGAGTGAGGCCAAATAAAAACTGGAGGAACAGCACCTCATGTTTCACTTGGGTAGCTTTCAATCCAGCAGTATGACTACTGATTTTTCTAACTTCCAAGTAACACTGGCACCATCTCTCTCTCTCTCTGCCCCTCCCCCATCCTCGTCGTCCTACTAGTTTCACTGTCGCCCTGCTTAGTTTCACTGTTTTTATCACTCGTTATCACTTTCTCCACAGGCAACAATGGACCAGTGTGGGCTCCACCTTTTCTTGATCATTGTTGCTGGCTTTGATTTGTCCTTTTGTACACCTTTCATTCATTTGTTCTTTGTACCTTGTCATATCTCTCTCATCTCCCTCTCCCCTGACTCTCAGTCTGAAGAAGGGTCTTGACCCAAAACATCACCTATTCCTTTCTCCAGAGATGCTGCCTGACCCACTGGGTTACTCCAGCTTTCTGCGTCTATCTTCAGTGTAAACTAGCATCTGTAGTTCCTTCCTACTCATAATTTTGTTTTGCTTGCAGAATTGGTATTGATAGCCTCAGTGAACTATGGTTGTGAACTATCCTCAGCTGTATCTGAACTTTAGTAAAACCTCAGCAATTCTCAAAGTGCACCTCCAACACAAGTTTCAGCAGAGGTGTCAAACTATAAAAGCAGAAAAGTATTTTAAAATTATATTTAACAATGCAAATAATCTGCAGTGAGAGCAACAATTAAACTGGACAATTTGAAAGACTGTTATGTTCACATTATAAATAATTATATGTTGTTTTAAAATCTAATGTAGAAAAAATAAAAAAGAGAAGAGACATTTGCAAAAGTAATTGGTTCTCACAAGATATTTATAAACTACTAGACCAAGTGGACCCGTTGGGCTCATTCCTCATAGAGGGGGACAGGGAAGGGGAGAGGGTGCCACTCACCTCGGCCCCGTGGCGCCAGCGCTGCAGCCAGAGTGAGCCGTGGACCCAAAGCCTCTCCTGTATTGGTGTAGGACCCTCACCCCCTCCACTCAATCCCTCTTCTCCCCCATCCTCCCCCCCACTCACCCACTCCATCCCCCCTACCCCACCTCCACTTCCCTCCCCCCACTGCCCCCCTCTACTCCCCTCCTCCACTCCCTCCCCCCTAACCCCACTTCCCCCCACCCCCCTCCCGTCACTCAACTCAGGCATCAAACAGACCCCCCACATCGCCCTCCCCTGCAAGAGATTAATATATATTGAAAGATATACAATATAACATTTAATACTCTTACATTATTATATTTTAAGTATTATAATTGTTATATTATATTATTATTATTACCCTCTGTGTGTTAGTATGTGCGGTGGGGTTGTAATCGGTGATTGTCCATTGCACTGGGGCGGGGAGGGGGGGCGGGATCAGGGACTACACCTCCCAGCAGGCATCGCGGCGGCAGGAGGTGCACACAAGATGGCGGAGCGGGAGGAGGAGGAGGAAAAGGAGAGCAGGCGCCATTTTCGTTGGAGTGGAGGAGAGGCGGGAGGAGGAGAAGAAGCTGCCTGCTGGGGGTTGTATTCTGGTGATGGTGCGGGACACTGTGCTCTGGCGGGAGCGGGGACTCAACGATGCCGTCTGTTGAAGCGGGCACTGGAGGAGACGGAGGTGATCATCTGCGTCCTGCTTCGAATCTCCTGCGGGGCCGGGTGCGGATGATGGGGGAGAGGGTGCGACTCACCCCGGCCCCGGGTGACAATCGCGGTGGCCAGCAGCAGGAGAGCGGCCGTCCTAGCAGTGGCCATCTTCTTTCGCCTTCTCTGTGGCACGGCGCTGCACCCATGGGAGGAAGGTCAGGCGCGAGGCATGATGGGACAGGCGGCGGTCCTCCCGCTGGTCCTCCGGGGTGGGGGGGGAGCGCATTTGTTGAAGTCAGTTTATTGGCCATGACTCCTTGGCCCCCCTCCCTCATTGGCTAGCACTCGTGCAGGTCCCATTGTGACATCACACGCTGAAGATCGCAGTGAAATCGGTATAAAATGTAATTTTTAAACTTTAAAATCTCTCTAACTTTAAAAACATAACACCAATTTGAATGGAACTTGTTTTAAAGGGTCCCCAGGACAATGATGAGTAAGGCGGGCCTAAAATTGTCACACTATCGTATACTGTTTTGGCTGTGGAGAGGGCATGGTACACACATAAACATATACACACAAACAAACCGAGAGTTTTAGCAATATACTGGACCAAGTGGACCTGTTGGGCCCATTCCTCATTTAGGGGGGACAGGGAAGGGGAGAGGGGGCCATTCACTTCGGCCCCGTGGCGCCAGCGCTGCAGCCAGAGCGAGCCATGGACCCAAAGCCTCTCCTGGATTGGTCTAGCACCCTCACCCCCCCCCCACTCAATCCCCCTTATCCACTCTCCTCCCCCCACTCACCCACTCCATCCCCCCCTACCCACCCCCACTCCCCTTCTCTTCCCCCCACTTCCCCTCCCCCCACTCCCCTCCCCCACCCCTACTCCCCACCCTCCTCTCAACCTGGGCATCAGTCAGACCCCCCCCCCCCCCCATCGCACTCCCCTGCAAGAGATTAATATATATTGAAAGATATACAATATATTTTATATTCTTATATGACCCACTCCATCCCCCTCCCTCCCTCCACGCACCCACTCCTTCCCCCCTCACCCCTCCATCCCCCCTCAACACTCCCCCCCTCCCCTCCCACCCCTATCAGGAGATAAAATTGGCGTGTCAAAAATGTAATGCTAAGGTGGTTATGGGAGATTTCAACATGCAGGTAGACTGGGAAAATCAGGTTGGAAATGGACCCCAGGAAAGAGAGTTTGTAGAGTGCCTTCGAGATGGATTCTTAGAACAGCTTGTACTGGAGCCTACCAGGGAGAAGGCAATTCTGGATTTAGTGTTGTGTAATGATCCTGATCTGATAAGGGGACTAGAGGTAAAAGAGCCATTAGGAGGCAGTGATCACAACATGATAGGTTTTACTCGGCAAATGGAAAGGCAGAAGGGAAAATTGGAAGTGTCAGTATTACAGTATAGCAAAGGGGATTACAGAGGCATGAGGCAGGAGCTGGCCAAAATTGACTGGAAGGAGGCCCTAGCAGGGAAGACGGTAGAACAGCAATGGCAGGTATTCCTGGGAATAATGCAGAGGTTGCAGGATCAATTTATTCCAAAGAGGTGGAAAGACTCTAAGGGGAGTAAGAGACACCTGTGGCTGACAAGGGAAGTCAGGGACAGCATAAAAATTAAGGAGAGGAAGTATAACATAGCAAAGAAGAGTGGGAAGACAGAGGATTGGGACTCTTTTAAAGAGCAACAAAAGTTAACTAAAAAGGCAATACGGGGAGAAAAGATGAGGTACGAGGGTAAACTAACCAATAATATAAAGGAGGATAGCAAAAGTTTTTTTAGGTACGTGAAGAGGAAAAAAATAGTCAAGGCAAATGTGGGTCCCTTGAAGACAGAAGCAGGGGAATTTATTATGGGGAACAAAGAAATGGCAGTCGAGTTAAACCGTTACTTTGGATCTGTCTTCACTGAGGAAGATACACACAATCTCCCAAATGTTCTAGGGGCCGGAGAACCTAGGGTGATGGAGGAACTGAAGGAAATCCACATTAGGCAGGAAATGGTTTTGGGTAGACTGATGGGACTGAAGGCTGATAAATCCCCAGGGCCTGATGGTCTGCATCCCAGGGTACTTAAGGAGGTGGCTCTAGAAATAGTGGAAGCATTGGAGATCATTTTTCAATGTTCTATAGATTCAGGATCAGTTCCTGTGGATTGGAGGATAGCAAATGTTATCCCACTTTTTAAGAAAGGAGGGAGAGAGAAAACGGGTAATTATAGACCAGTTAGTCTGACATCAGTGGCGGGGAAGATGCTGGAGTCAATTATAAAAGACGAAATTGCTGAGCATTTGGATAGCAGTAACAGGATCATTCCGAGTCAGCATGGATTTACGAAGGGGAAATCATGCTTGGCAAATCTACTGGAATTTTTTGAGGATGTAACTAGGAAAATTGACAGGGGAGAGTCAGTGGATGTGGTGTACCTCGACTTTCAGAAAGCCTTCGACAAGGTCCCACATAGGAGATTAGTGGGCAAAATTAGGGCACATGGTATTGGGGGTAGGGTACTGACATGGATAGAAAATTGGTTGACAGATAGAAAGCAAAGAGTGGGGATAAATGGGTCCCTTTCGGAATGGGAGGCAGTGACCAGTGGGGTTGTTGATGTTTGCATCTCAAGGGCAGGATAGTCGGTATTATGTCTTTTATTCTTCGGAGGAATAAACACACATGCTCTCATACATCGGTGTTGCTCTAACCAGAAGTGAAGACTTTTATTTTGTTTTCATATGCATTTTATATCTGGTACACCGGAAGTGACGTCAGTATAAGAGCACAGTTAAACAGTTTCAGTTTAACATCCAACACCCCCACTTGCTCTTATGCTGTGCATTACATTTAACAACATATACAACATAACTTAATCTGATTACATTCTCTGTATCACCACATTTTACACATTTACAGTGTTCAACCTTTCAAAAAAAAAATTTGTTTTTATGATTTTACACTCCAAACATATAATCCCTGAATTTCTCAGTTTTAAACTTTGTTGCAGGCTTAGTTAAGATATCTGCAACCATGTCTGCTGTTGGACAATACTCAATGATTACTTTCTTATCACTGAGTGCAGACCGAATGAAATGATACCTAATGTCGATATGTTTGCATCTTTGTCGGTTCACTGGGTTCTTTGATAATGCAATCGCACCTTGATTGTCCTCAAAGATTTTCACTGGCTCGTACTGGCAATCTTTGTCCATTCCTTTCAATTGCTGCACAAGATACAAGCTCTCTTGTGTAGTAGCCGCCATTGCCATATATTCGGCTTCACATGTGGATAAGGCTACTGTCTGCTGTTTCTTGGATTTCCATGAAATAACAGGCCCATTTTCAGACAAACTAAAACAATATCCTGTTGTGCTTCGCCTGTCATTTTGATCTGCCGCCCAGTCAGCGTCACTGTATGCAACAAGTTTGAGTGTTTCCTCTCTTTTCTTGTAACACAGCTCCTGGTTTATAGTACCCTTTAAGTACCTCAACACATGTTTGGTAGTTATCCTATGTTGTTCTTTAGGCTCTGCTAGATATTGTGACAGTTTACTGACAATCCAGCTTAAATCAGGCCTTGTACATGTCATCACATATATCAAGCTGCCTACCACTTCCCTGTATTGTGTTGGATTAACAGGCTCATCATCGTCATAAAAGTTTTGTTTCTGTTCACATGGAGTTGACCTTGTTTTACAGTCAGACATTCCAAACTTCTCCAGTATTTTTGCTATGTACCTCTTTTGGTTCATTTTTATTTCTCCCTCTGTCTGTGAAAAATCAATGCCTAGAAAATGTCTAAGTTTCCCAAGATCTTTCATCTTAAACTTTGCACTTAGCATTTCTTTCACACCATTGAGAGATTCTTTATCACTGGCAGCAATAATTAGGTCGTCAACCCACATGATCAGAATTATTCTCTCATTTTCAGTCTCTTTACTGTACACGCAGTGATCTGCTGGATTTTGTGCGAAACCATTTTTGGGTGGGTGGGTGGGTGGGTGGATGGATGGATGGATGGATGGATGGATGGATGGATGGATGGATGGATGGATGGATGGATGGGTGGGTGGATGGATGGATGGATGGATGGATGGATGGATGGATGGATGGATGGATGGATGGATGGATGGATGGATGGATGGATGGATGGATGGATGGATGGATGGATGGATGGATGGATGGATGGATGGATGGATGGATGGATGGATGGATGGATGGATGGATGGATGGATGGATGGATGGATGGATGGATGGATGGATGGATGGATGGATGGATGGATGGATGGATGGATGGATGGATGGATGGATGGATGATAACAACTCCTCTTCAGCAATGCTGGGTTTCGTTCCTCTACTTGTGGCTGGTTGTTTCAAGAGGCAGTTGAAGAAAATAAGTCTTTTTTGTGTTTTTTTATTAGTTATTCGTTAGGTGATTATTTCTGATTGTTTCTCACCTTGTTATCTGTCCAGTGCAAATCTTTTTAATGAGCCAGTGCGCAAGACTGTCTATCTGTTCTAACTGCAATTGGTTCAACATAGAACATAGAGCATCGAACAGTACAGAAGATAGATACAAAAAGCTGAAGTAACTCAGTGGGACCCTTCTTCAGAACTTTCAGACTTTTTTAGACTTCAGTCTGAATAGGGTCTCGACCCAAAACATCACCTATTCCTTCTCACCTGAGATGCTGCCTGTCCCGCTGAGTTACTACAACTTTTTGAGTCTATCTCCAGCACTTTGTGTTCAATGCAAGATTCCAGCATCTGCAGTTCCTTGTGTCTCTTTCACTCTCTGCTTTGATTCCTGGGCTATCTAGAAACCAACCTTGTAAACAGGGAAATGCAAGTTTTACATAGAAACAGAAACTAGTTGCAGGAGGAGGCCAATTGGCCCTTTGAGCCAGCACCGCCATTCATTGTGATCATGGCTGATCATCCACAATCAGTAACCTTTGCCCAACTTCTCCCCATATCCCTTGATTCCGCTAGCCCCGAGAGTCTATCTAACCCTCCTTTAAATTCATCCAGTGAATTGACCTCTACTGCCTTCTGTGGCAGAGAATTCCACAAATTCACAACTCTCTGGGTGAAAAAGTTTTTTCTCATCTCAGTTTTAAATGGCCTCCCATTTATTCTTAGACTGTGGCCCCTGGTTCTGGACTCCCCCAACATTGGGAACTGTTTTTTCCTGCATCTAGCTTGTCCAGTCCTTTTATCTATATACGAAATCTCTCATTTGTTTGTTTGTTTGTTCCTGAACTACAGTCAAAACGGTACACGATAGCGTGACAATTTTAGACCCAACTTACTCACTGTCGTCCCTTTGGTGTAATGGAAGAAGTTTCATTGAAATCGGTGTTATATTTTAAAAGTTATTCACATTTTAAAGTTTAAATCTATCTCCTAGGGAGGGAGGGGGAGGGAGGGAGGGGTGTGGGAGGAGGGGGGTGGGAGGAGGGAGAGGGGAAGGAGGGGGAGGGAGGGGGAAGGGAAGGAGGGAGGGGGGAAGGGGAGGAAAGGAGGGGAGGAGAGGCGGGGGGGAGGGGGAGAGTGGGGGGAGAGGGGAGGGGGAAGTGGGGGAGGAGAGAGTGCTGCACCAATGCAGGAGAGGTTTGGGCCCAACCGGCCCACTTGGTCTAGTAATTTTATATAAGATCCCCTCTCATCCTTCTAAATTCCAGTGAATACCAGTCTTTCCAGTCTTTTCTCATATGACAGTCCTGCCATCCTGGGGATTAAACTCGTGAACCTATGCTGCACTGCCTCAATAGCAAGGATGTCCTTCCTCAAAACATCTTTCAGTGCTGAGTTTATGGATTGGTGGACTGGTAAACAAAGCACGCTATTTAGTTCTGCTTTTGTTTAGCAAACCCCACAGAGGATGTGGAGCTTTTTTTCTTCATATTCACTTAACAAAATCTCACACCAATTGAAATTTGAAAGAAGCCCAGCCCTAAATTCACTTGGGACTTTTTCTAATTGATAGTAAAAAAAATTTAAGCCACTATATCCCTTAGGTGTGAAAAGTGGGGTAATGCCCATTTTAGTTCTCTGACAGAAACATAGAAACATAGAAACATAGAAAATAGCTGCAGGAGTACGCCATTCGGCCCTTCGAGCCTGTACCGCCATTCAATATGATCATGGCTGAGTAACCAGCTCAGTAACCTGTACCTGCCTTCTCTCCATACCCCCTGATCCCTTTAGCCACAAGGGCCACATCTAACTCCCTCTTAATTATAGCCAATGAACTGTCCTCAACTACCTTCTGTGGCAGAGAATTCCACAGACTCACCACTCTCTGTGTGAAGAAATGTTTTCTCATCTCGGTCCTAAAAGACTTCCCCCTTATCCTTAAGCTGTGATCCCTGGTTCTGGACTTCCCCAACATTGGGAACAATCTTCCCGCATCTAGCCTCTCCAACCCCTTAAGAATTTTATATGTTTCAATAAGATCCCCCCTCAGTCTTCTAAATTACAGCGAGTATAAGCCTAGTCCATCCAGTCTTTCTTCATATGAAAGTCCTGCCATTCCAGGGATCAATCAGGTGAACCTTCTCTGTACTCCCTCTAAGGCTAGAATGTCTTTCCTCAGATGAGGAGACCAAAACTGTACACAATACTCCAGGTGCGGTCTCACCAAGGCCCTGTACAACTGCAGCAGAACCTCCCTGCTCCTATACTCAAATCCTTTTGCTATGAATGCCAACATACCATTCGCTTTCTTCACTGCCTGCTGCACCTGCACGCTTGCTTTCAATGACTGGTGCACCATGACACCCAGGTCACGTTGCATCACCCCTTTTCCTAATCGGTCACCATTCAGGTAATACTCTGCTTTCCTGTTCTTGCCGCCAAAATGGATAACCTCACATTTATCCACATTATATTGCATCTGCCATGCATTTGCCCACTCTCCTAATCTATCCAAGTCACTCTGCAGCCTCCTAGCATCCTCCTCACAGCTAACACTGCCACCCAGCTTCATGTCATCCGCAAACCTAGAGATATTGCATTCAATTCCCTCGTCCAAATCATTAATATATATTGTAAATAACTGGGGTCCCAGCACTGAGCCTTGCGGTACCCCACTAGTCACTGCCTGCCATTCTGAAAAGGACCCGTTTATTCCTACTCTTTGCTTCCTGTCCGCCAACTAATTCTCTATCCACCTCAACACTGAACCCCCAATACCGTGTGCTTTAAGTTTGTACCCCAATCGCCTATGTGGGACCTTGTCGAAGGCCTTCTGAAAGTCCAGATATAACACATCGACTGGTTCTCCCTTATCCACTCTACTAGTTACATCCTCGAAAAATTCTAGAAGATTCGTCAGGCATGATTTGCCTTTCATAAATCCATGCTGACTTTGTCCGATGATTTCACCACTTTCCAAATGTGATGCTATCACATCTTTAATAACTGACTCTAGCATTTTCCCCACTACCGATGTTAGGCTAACTGGTCTATAATTCCCCGTTTTCTCTCTCCCTCCCTTTTTTAAAACTCCAGAATCTAAAGAGTTTTGAAAAATTATCACTAATGCATCCACTATTTCTGAGGCTACTTCCTTAAGCACTCTGGGATGCAGCCTATCTGGCCCTGGGGATTTATCGGCCTTTAATCCATTTAATTTACCTAACACCACTTCCGACTAACCTGGATTACCCTCAGTTCCTCCATCTCGTTAGACCCCCGGTCCCCTGCAATTTCCGGCAGATTGTTTATGTCTTCCTTAGTGAAGACAGAACCAAAGTAGTTGTTCAATTGGTCTGCCATCTCCTTGTTCCCTATGATCAATTCACCTGTTTCCGACTGCAAGGGACCTACATTTGTCTTAACTAGTCTTTTTCTCTTCACATATCTATAAAAGCTTTTGCAGTCAGTTTCTATGTTCCCTGCAAGTCTTCTCTCATAATCTATTTTCCCTTTCCTAATTAAGCCCTTTGTCCTCCTCTGCTGGACTCTGAATTTCTCCCAGTCCTCCGGTATGATACTTTTTCTGGCTAATTTATATGCTTCATCTTTTGTTTTAATACTATCCTTGATTTCCCTTGTTAGCCACGGATGCACTACCTTTCTTGGTTTGTTCTTTTGCCAAACTGGGATGAACAACTGTTGTAGTTCATCCATGCGACCTTTAAATGCCTTCCATTGCATGTCCACCGTCAACCCTTTAAGTATAAATTGCCAGTCTATCTTGGACAATTCACGTCTCATACCCTCAAAGTTACCTTTCTTTAAGTTCAGAACACTTGTTTCTGAATTGACTTTGTCACTCTCCATCCTAATGAAGAACTCCACCATATTATGGTCACTCTTGCCCAAGGGGCCTCGCACAACAAGACTGCTAACTAACCCTTCCTCATTACTCATTACTCAAACAGTTCCTGATAATTCAGGCATGGAACATCATGAGTTACAACTGGGAGATGACCCCGCAGTGAACAAAGGTGGGCCGGCGAGGAGAGGACCTTGGTTGCTGGTCGACCAAGGGAAGGCCCTGCAGCAGCCTGGGGTTTGCCAGAATCGGGAACCGCCCATAACAACTGGAACATGGACAGACACAAAAAGCTGGAACGTTATAAAAGGACTGGACAAGCTAGATGCAGGAAAAATGTTCCCAATGTTGGGGGAGTCCGGAATCAGGGGCCAGAGTCTTAGAATAAAGGGGAGGCCATTTAAAACTGAGGTGAGAAGGAACTTTTTCACTCAGAGAGTTGTGAATTTGTGGAATTCACTGCCACAGAGGGCAGTGGAGGCCAAATCACTGGATGAATTTAAGAGAGAGTTCGATAGAGCTCTCAGGGCTAGTGGAACCACGGGATATGGGGAGAGGTTGGGCACGGGTTACTGATTGTGGATGATCAGCCATGATCACAATGAATGGCCGTGCTGGCTCGAAGGGCCGAATGGCCTCCTCCTGCACCTATTTTCCATGTTTCTATGTTTCTAACTCAGCAAGTCAGACTGCAGCTCCAGGGAAAAAGAATTGGTGATGTTTCGGGTCAAGACCCTTCTTCAGACTGGAAAGTGGATTGAACGAAAAATAGCACCAAAATAAGGTAGACTATTTCTGTACAACTGCTAATTGGGGATGTGCTTGGGCGTGTCAATACTTCACTGGACTGTGAGAAAAGAATATCACTGCGCAGTTGCACTGTGCACATGTGACAATAAAAGCCACTGAATCAGGATCCTTCTTTCGATAGGACTTAATTCCCAACTCCATAATTCTGTTCCACCAATGTCTCCCATAACATCCATAAATAAAGAATTCTCAGCCCAGTGTAGATATAGCCAATGCCCAATCATCCAAAGTTTGTTTAGTTTAGAGATAAAGCATGAAAGCAGGATGATCGGCCCACCGAGTCCACGCCGACCACCCGTTCACACTAGTTCTATGTTATCCCACTTTCTCATCCTCGCCTGACACACTGGGGGCAATTTACAGAGGCCAATTAACCTACAGACCTGCATGTCTTTGCGATGTGGGAGGAACCGGAGCAACTGGAGGAAATCCACGCGGTCACTGGGAGAACGTGCAAACTCCACACAGACAGCAGCCGAGGTCAATGGATTAACATAGAACTTGTGTGAATGGGTGATCGATGGTCGGTGTGGGCTCGGTGGGCCAAAGCACCTGTTTCCATGCTACACCTTTCAATCGATTTGTGGTGACCTCAGCAGTTTGTAGTGTCTCCCAGTGAGACATCATTGATCACCCTGATCGCCAGTCCCCGCCTCTTTTGTTCCAAGGTGCCACAAGACAACCAGTTGCCATATACAAAATATTACTTTATTGTTAACAAGATTTATCCACAAGCGTTATCATGAAAAAACAAAGAACTGCAGATGCTGGATTACACCAAAGATGGACACAAAGTGCTGGAGTAACTCAGTGGGTCAGACAGCATCTCGGGAGAGAAGGAATGGGTGACGTTTCGGGTCGAGACCCTTCTTCAGACTGATGTCAGGGGTGGGGGCGGGACAAAAATAGGATGTAGGAGGAGACAGGAAGACTAGTGGGAGAACTGGGAAGGGAGAGGGGGAAGAGAGGGACAGAGCAACTATCTGAAGTATGAGAAGTCAATGTTCATACCGCTGGGGTCCAAAAACGTTATCATGAAGAAACAAAGAACTGCAGATGCTGGATGACACCAAAGATGGACACAAAGTGCTGGAGTAACTCAGTGGGTCAGGCAGCATCTGGGGAGAAAAAGGATGGGTTACAGTTTTGGTTCAGGATCTTTCTTCAGACCGAAAGTAGGGGTGGGTGGATGGAGGGAGGGGGAGAGTTGGAGAGAGAAGGTGAGTTCTGGTCTTTCCTCACCTCCAGCTCTCCCTACTCACCCCCAACCCCCTACTTTAAGTCTGAAGAATGGTCCGGACCGGAAATGTCACCCATCTTTTTTTCTCCAGAGATGCTGTCTGACCCGGTGAGTTACTCCAGCAATCAGCGTTATCATGAAGCCGGGAGGAGGCAGGAGACAAGAACCATTCTGGGTGCAGGGAAAAATCACAGTGAACAGCACACCTGTTGCCTGTGGCAAGGGTGGGCAGGTAGTCCTGTCTAAAGATACTTTGGTCCTGTCTCAGTGTTTGAGGCACTCCAATCAGATACGAGTGAGTGCTGGACTTTGGCACCTTGAAGCCACCCAATGGTCTCCTTCTCTTCCCCACACTTGTGAAGTAAAGTCCAAGGCAAACAAGGAGACTTTGGCGGTGACTTCCTAGACATTGGGCATGACGTGAAGTCTGTGGAAGGGTCTCAACCCCCAAAACGTCGTCTGTCCATTCCCTCCACAGACGCTGCCTGACCCGCTGAGTTCCTCCAGCACTTTGTGCTCTAATCGGGACTCCAGCGTTTGCAGTTCATTCTCCTTACCGGTCGTCGCGGATGCACCAAGCAATATTTTCAGTGCTATAGTTGCCTTTTGCATTAGAAATGTGGTCTCGGGCGAGTAACTTAACTTAGAAACTGCAGGGCGATGACTTTCTTAAGATCAAAGGATTTAAAAATATTTGTGAGAGCGCACCGCCCAGACCCTTCTTCCCAGAGCAAGTTGGAAGGAAGCAAGCAGCAACGTTGGGAGCTGGTTCACAGATTGTCTTTCGACACAGTTCGTAAATGGTCCCAGGTGTTGAGAACAGAAGAGTGTTGAGGTTTCGGAGCTGAGCGAATTGTCGATCCGAAAAGCCTGATGTTGTGAGAACGGAGCGCTTTTTTCAGAGTTTCCTTGAACATGGAACTGGAGAAGTAGTAAACAACCGGGTCGAGCACGCTGTTCAAGTAAGTGATGCACAGGGTGTTGGAGAAGATCTGCACGGTAACGTCGAATGTGTTGCAATTACTTACGCAGTTTGAGATTAAAACAGCAATTACAGCAACGTTGCTGGGTAAGAAACAGATGATGAAAACCGTCGCCACGACCACCACAAGCCTCGTTGCTCGTTTATATTTGGTCCTCAGTTCAGATTTCATCTGCTTTAGCTTCCAGATGATACAGCAAGTGGAAAACAGGATGACCGAAGCCGGTAAAATGAACGTCAAAATAATAAAAACCATGTTAGTCAAAACGGCTGTGGGGCTTAAGGGCTGAACTGTCTTGAATGGCTCACAATTTGTCACGTTTATGTGTTCGAACGTGCGGGGTTCAGTCAAAACGTGCAAACACATCGCCAGCGTTACAAGCCAAAGAATGCAGGACACCCACACCGCCCCGCTTGTGGTCATCTTGTTCACTTTATGGTGAGGGTGGGTCACCTTGAAGTAGCGATCAAGCGCCATAACCATCAGGAAAGCAACGCTCACTGCCCGGTTCATAAATATCGTGAATATCTTCAGGCGACAGGCAGCTTCGCCGAAAATCCAGTCTTTCTCATTGATGTAGTAGTGAGCTCGAAATGGTAAGCAGCAGATTAGCAGAGTGTCCGCGATCGCCAGGTTCAACCCGTACACTGTGTTTGGTCTCCAAGTTTTCACATGGAAGCAGAAGATCCACAGAGCAATTGCATTTCCAATGAATCCAAAGATAAATGTAAAAATGAGCACTGGCGGGTTGTAGGATGAGTTAATGTCCTTCACTGATGGACAAGAATTGTTCTCGTCACCCATTGTGGAAGTAAACTCTGATACTTTGAAAGAGGAATAATTGGGCACTGCAGTCTAATATGTTCGGGAGGGGGGGGGGAGTTATGATATATCGCATCATAGATCTGGGCTGGTTCAACGACCAAAATCGCAGTTAAAAGGAGTTGCATTGTGAGACTTACAGCAACTCACACGGACATCCCACCACGGTACATGGCAGCCATAATTCGCATTGAGGCACCTGGGATTTTGTTGAATGGGTTTATTGGAGACACAAGAGACTGCAAAAAGTTCCGTTCATAAATTGTAGGAGCAGGATTAGGCCCTTCGGTGCTTCAAATCTAATCCGCCATTCAATCATAGCTGATCTAGCTTTCCCTCTCAACCCCATTCTCCTGCCTTCTCCTCATCACCCCTGACACTGGCATTGATCAACAATTTATCAATCTCCACCTTAAAAATATCCTTGACGGCCTCCACAGAGGTTCACCTGCACCTACTCCAACCTCATCTATTGCATCCGCTGCTCTGGATGTCAACTTCTTTACATCGGCGAAACCAAACGCAGGCTCGGCGATCGCTTCGCTCAACACCTTCGCTCAGTCCGCCTTAACCAACCTGATCTCCCGGTGGCTGAGCACTTCAACTCCCCCTCCCACTCCCAGTCTGACCTTTCTGTCATGGGCCTCCTCCAGTGCCTTAGTGAGGCCCACCGGAAATTGGAGGAACAGCACCTCATATTTCGCCTGAGCATCTTGCAGCCCAGCGGTATGAACATTGACTTCTCCAACTTTAGATCGTTCCTCTGTCCCTCTCTTCCCCTCCCCCTTCCCAGATCTCCCACTGTATTCCTGTCTCCACCTATATCCTTCCTTTGTCCCGCCCCCCTGACATCAGTCTGAAGAAGGGTCTCGACCCGAAACGTCACCCATTCCCTCTCACCTGAGATGCTGCCTGACCTGTTGGGTTACTCCAGCATTTTGTGAATAAATACCTTCGACTTGTACCAGCATCTGCAGTTATTTTCTTATACTATGTTGCCCGACCCGCTGAGTTACTCCAGCACTACGTTTTGATTAGTTTAGAGATACAGCGTGGAAACAGGCCTTTCGGCCCACCGAGCCCACGCCGACCAGCAATCACCCACACACTAGTTCTATCCTACACACCAGGGACAATTCACAGAAGCCAAATAACCTACAAACCTGCACATCTTTGGAGTGTGGGAGGAAACCGGGGCACCCGGAGAAACCACGCAGGTCTCGGGGAGAACGTACAAACTCCGTGCAGACGGCACCCAGAGGTCAGGATGGAACCCGGGTCTCTGGTGCTGTGAGGCAGTAACTCTACCGCTGCCTCACAAATCTCCAGCACCTGCAGTTCGTTGCGCTTCCGGAAAAAAACCCTTTTATTGGTTGCAAATCCCTTGGGGCTGCCGGATGTTGAATGCGGAATGTAAACGTAATTGCTTTCTTTCCCTCAGCAACTAATTGAGCCACTTGGGCAGCGCATGTGTTTCACAATCTGCTCTCCGAGCGTGAATAATTAAATTTCAGAAAGAAGAACGTCATGAATGCACGCACTTGCACTAAATATATTGTGGTGTACAATAGACAATAGGCAATAGGTGCAGAAGGAGGCCATTCGGCCCTTCGAGCAAGCACCGCCATTCAATGTGATCATGGCTGACCATTCACAATCAGTACCCCGTTCCTGCCTTCTCCTCATACCCCCTGACTCAGCTATCCTTAAAAGCTCTATCTAGCTCTCTCTTGAAAGCATCCAGAGAATTGGCCTCCACTGTCTTCCGAGGCAGAGAATTCCACAGATTTACAACTCCCAGACTGAAAAGGTTTTTCCTCATCTCCGTTCTAAATGGCCTACCCCTTATTCTTAAACTGTGGCCCCTGGTTCTTGACTCCCCCAACATTGGGAACATGTTTCCTGCCTCTAACGTGTCCACTCCCTTAATAATCTTATATGTTTCAATAAGATCCCCTCTCATCCTTTTAAATTCCAACGTGTGCAAGCCTAGTCGCTCCAGTCTTTCAACATATGACAGTCCCGCCTTTCCGGGAATTAACCTAGTGAACCTACGCTGCACGCCCTCAATAGCAAAAATAGCCTTCCTGAAATTTGGAGACCAAAACTGCACACAGTACTCCAGGTGCGGTCTCACTAGGGCCCTGTACAACTGCAGAAGGACCTCTTTGCTCCTATACTCAACTCCTCTTGTCATAAAGGCCAACATGCCAATAGCTTTCCTCACTGCCTGCTGTACCTGCATGCTAACTTTAAGTGACTGATGAACAAGGACACCCAGATCTCTTCGTACTTCCCCATTTCCTATCTTGACACCATTCAGATAATAATCTGCCTTCCTGTTCTTTCCACCAAAGTGGATAACCCAGTGAGGTGAGTAGGTCCCGACCTGAAATGTCACCTATTCCATTTCTCCAGAGATGCTGTCTGACCCGCTGAGTTACTCCTGCTTTTTGTATCTATATCAGGGGTGATTTGGCCAGCAGGGGGGGCCACAGACTGACAGTTAGAAGTAACCACAGGGTAAACAATTCCATCCCTTGCTAAATTTCTTTGAGTTCAGAGATACAGCATGGAAACAGGTCCTTCGGCCCACCAAGTCCATGCCGACCATCAATCACCTGTTCACACCAGTTCAATGATATCCCACTTTCACATCCACTCCCTGCACACGAGAGGCAATTTTACAGAGGCCAATTAACCGACAAACCTGCACGTCGTTGGAATGTGGGAGGAACCGGAGCACCCAGAGGAAACCCACGCCGTCACGGGGAAAACTTGCAAACTCCTCGCAGACAGCACCCATCGTCAGGATCGTACCCGGGTCTCTGGCATGCTCCATGAAGAATGGAAAGTTGACATTGCCACAAGAAGCCATTAGGAAGACAAATAATTAATGTGTTACCTTTTAATGCAAAGAGAATAGAATATAGAAATATAGAAATCTCACTCCAGTTACACGCAGCCCGTGTAAGATGGCTACATACATTTTTAGTAACACAAGATCTCAAGAAAGAGGAAGGCGAGTGAGTCTTGTTCCTCTAGTTACAAGACCATGGGCAGAGCAACCATTTCTCTATTCTCTTAATTCAGGACATCTTTTGAAAACTGGGAAGGAATACATTTACCAAACACAGAGTGACCATCTCTCCTCCCCTCTCACTCTCCCATTTGGGGCGGCCACTGTGGCTCAGCTGATAGAGTCGCTGCATCACAGCACCAGACACCCTGGTTCAATCCTGACCTCGGGTGCTGTCTGGACACAGTTTGCAAAAAGTTCTCCCCGTGACGCATGTGTTTAAGAATAAGTCAAGTCAAGTCAAGTCAAGTCAATTTTATTTGTATAGCACATTTAAAAACAACCCACGTTGACCAAAGTGCTGTACATTTGATTAGGTTCCAATAGAAAAAAAAAATGAAAACATACAGTAGCACGCAAACAGTTCACAGCGCCTCCTCAATGAGCCTCAAACGCTAGGGAGTAGAAATATGTTTTGAGCCTGGACTTAAAGGAGTCGATGGAGGGGGCAGTTCTGATCGGGAGAGGGATGCTGTTCCACAGTCTAGGAGCTGCAACCGCAAAAGCGCGGTCACCCCTGAGTTTAAGCCTAGACCGCGGGATAGTGAATAGCCCCAAGTCGGCCGATCTGAGGGACCTGGAGTTAGAGAGGGGGGTTAGAAGATTTTTGATGTAGGGGGGGGAGTGTCCATTTAGGGCTTTATACGTGAATAGGAGGAGCTTGAAGTTGATTCTGTACCGTACAGGGAGCCAGTGGAGAGAGGCCAGAATCGGGGTGATGTGGTCCCTTTTACGGGTACCCGTCAAGAGTCTCGCTGCGGCGTTTTGGACCAGTTGCAGGCGGGACAGGGAAGATTGGCTGATCCCAGTGTATAGGGAGTTGCAGTAGTCTAGGCGGGAGGAAATGAAAGCGTGAATGATTTTTTCTGTGTCGTCGAATTTGAGGAAAGGTTTGATTTTAGCTATGGTTCGAAGTTGGAAGAAGCTGGCTTTTACCACAGCGTTGACTTGCTTATCAAATTTTAATGCAGAGTCAAATATCATGCCGAGGTTTTTGACATGCGGTTTGACTAGGCAGGATAGGCTTCCAAGACTGCCTGTTATCAATTTGATGGAGTCGGGGGGGCCGAATAGGATGACCTCAGACTTGCTCTCATTTAATTGGAGGAAGTTCTGTGCCATCCAACATTTTATGTCCTCAAGGCAGTGTGAGAGGCTGTTTAAATTTGACTGGTTGTTGGGTTTCAGGGGGAGGTAAAGCTGAGTGTCATCGGCATAGCAGTGGAAAGAAATGCCGTGCCTTTGAATGATTTGGCCAAGGGGGAGCACGTATAGAGAGAAGAGAATGGGGCCTAGGATGGAGCCTTGTGGAACTCCGCAGGAGAGGCTAGCTGGAGCAGAGGAATAACTGCCTATGTTGATGGCGAAACTCCTATCTTTGAGGTACGAAGCGAACCAGCTTAGTAGGCCATTTAGAACGGAGATGAGGAAGAACTTTTTCAGTCAGAGAGTGGTGAAGGTGTGGAATTCTCTGCCTCAGAAGGCAGTGGAGGCCAGTTCGTTGGATGCTTTCAAGAGAGAGCTGGATAGAGCTCTTAAGGATAGCGGAGTGAGGGGGTATGGGGAGAAGGCAGGAACGGGGTACTGATTGAGAGTGATCAGCCATGATCGCATTGAATGGCGGTGCTGGCTCGAAGGGCTGAATGGCCTACTCCTGCACCTATTGTCTATTGTCTATTGTTTTCTCCGGGTGCTCCAGTTCCCTCCCATATTCCAACGACGTGCGGGTTTGTAGGTTAATTGTCCTCTGTAAATTGCCCCTAATGTGTAGTGTGCAGAATATGAAACTTGGATAACATAGAACTAGTGTGAACTGGTGTTCGATGGTCATCATGCACACAGTGGGCCGAAGGGTCTCGACCCGAATCGTCACCCATTCCTTCTCTCCAGAGATGCTGCCTGTCCCGCTGAGGTACTCCAGCATTTTGTGTCTACCAGTGGGCCGAAGGGCCTGTTTCATGCTGTATCTGCAAAATAAACTAAACCGAACAAAACTCATAACTTCCTTAAATCGGTAAAAACAAACGGAAATTAAAAATAAACCTATCCAACATCAAATACTAAAATGAAAATAAACCCTCCTAATTATTATATGTCAAGAGCAAGTGAAATAAAACACAGCATAAAAAGCTTACAGATAAAAAACTTACAAATAAATAGCTTACAGACGAGGAGCTGCCTGGACTCCTTGTTTTTCAACTATGTATCGTAAAAGGAGGCAGAGTCAAGATCAAAACCAACCGGCAAACAAAATGACATCCATGACAAGGCATGAACTGACCTAAGAGCAAGTGCTGGAGTAACAGCGGGTCAGGCAGCATCTCTGGAGAACATGGAGACGCGATGTTTCAGGTCGGGGCCCGTATTGAGGAGAAGGAAGACTGGGTTGACTCGGCTTGTACTCGCTGGAATTTAGAAGACTGAGGGGGGATCTTATAGAAATGTACACAATTCTTAAGGGGTTGGACAGGCTAGATGCAGGAAGATTGTTCCCGATGTTGGGGAAGTCCAGAACAAGGGGTCACAGTTTAAGGATAAGGGGGAAGTCTTTTAGGACCGAGATGAGAACGTTTTTTTTCACACAGAGTGGTGAATCTGTGGAATTCTCTGCCACAGAAGGTAGTTGAGGCCAGTTCATTGGCTATATTTAAGAGGGAGTTAGATGTGGCCCTGGTGGCTAAAGGGATCAGGGGGTATGGAGAGAAGGCAGGTACGGGATACTGAGTTCGATGATCAGCCATGATCATATTGAATGGCGGTGCAGGCTCGAAGGGCCGAATGGCCTACTCCTGCACCTATTTTCTATGTTTCTAAGGGTCCCAACCCAAAACGTCACCTATCCATGTTCTCCAGCCATGCTGCCTGGCCTGCTGTACTCCAGCACTTTGTGTCATGTTGTGTATTAACCAGCATCTGCAATTCCTTGTTTCTGCATCGTGAGCTGTGACATATCAGTTGACCACCTTGCGATTGATCTCCCGGTTGCCAAGCACTTTAACTCCCCTTTCCATTCCCTCTGAAAGGACTACTGACCCTCTGAAAGGCGGCTCTTAGTTTGCAAACCGAACCAAGCCACAAGAGTCGTCCAACTGTGTTGGGCACTTTTCCTTCTACGTAAACAGTAAACAGCGTTGATGTGAAAATATTTATAGACTCACAACCAGGGGCCACAGTTTAAGAATAAGGGGTAGGCCATTTAGAACGGAGACGAGGAAAAACTTTTTTCAGTCAGAGAGTTGTAAATCTGTGGAATTCTCTGCCTCAGAGGGCAGTGGAGGCCACAGCCTCGGGATAAAAGGATGTACCTTTAGAAAGGAGATGAGGAGGAATTTCTTTAGTCAGAGGGCGGTGAACCTTTGGAATTCATTGCCACAGACAGCTATGGAAGCCGTCAATGGATATTTTTAAGGCACGGATTGACAGATCCTTGATTAGTACGGGTGCCAGAGGTTATGGGGAGAAGGCAGGAGAATGGGGTTGCAAGGGAAAGATAGATCAGCCATGAATGAATGGCGTAGACTTGATGGGCCAAATGGCCTAATTCCACTCCTAGAATTTATAAATGTATGAGTTACTCCAGCACTTTATGTTATTTTAATAAAGCAGCATCTGCAATGTGATCCATCTACCTACCTGTTTGTCACTCAGGTGTCTTCTAAATCTCATCCTAAACTCATGACCTCTGATTTCAAATTCCCATACTCTAAGGGAAATATTGTAGCTCTTCACCTCACCTGTGCCCCTTGTGATTTCATAAACCCCTATATGTTCTTCTCTCAGCCTCCTTCGCTCCAGGGAGAAATGATCTAGCCCATCCAGTCTCCCTAACAGCGCAACCCGTGCAGACCTGGCAACATCATTGTAATCTTGTTTTACACCCTTTCCAGCTTAACAGCATCCAGTTTAGGCAGCACAGTGGCTCAGCGGTAGAATAATTGCCTTCCAGCCCAAGAGACCCGGGTTCAATCCTGACTAAGTGCTGCCTGCATGGAGTTTGTACGTTCTCCCTGTGACCGCATGTTTTCTCCAGGTGTTCCGGCTTCCTCCCAGACTCCAAAGACGTACAGGTTTGTCAGTTAATTGGCTTCTGTAAAATGTCCCTAGTGCGTAGGACAAAACCAGGGTACAGGTGACTGATGGTCGGCGCGGTCTCGGTGGGCTGCAAAGATGAAGTATGAAGTTAAGCTAGCCAAGAATATAAAGGAGGATAGTAAAAGCTTCTTTAGGTATGTGAAGAGAAAAAAATTAGTTAAGACAAATGTGGGTCCCTTGAAGAGAGAAACAGGTGAATTTATTATAGACAATAGACAATAGACAATAGGTGCAGGAGTAGGCCATTCAGCCCTGCGAGCCAGCACCGCCATTCACTGTGATTATGAATGATCATCCACAATCAGTACTCTGTTCCTGCCTTCTCCCCATATCCCCTGACTCCGCTATCATTAAGAACTCTATGTAACTCTCTCTCTTGAAAGCATCCAGGGAATTGGCCTCCAATGCCTTCTGAGGCAGAGAGTTCCACAGCTTCACAACTCTCCGAGTGAAAAAGTTTTCCTCATCTCTGTTCTAAATGGCCTACCCCTCATTCTTAAACTGTGGCCCCTAGTTCGGGACTCCCCCAACATCGGGAACATGTTTCCTGCCTCTAGCGTGCCCAATCCCTTAATAGACGTATGTTTCAATAAGATCCCCTCTCATCCTTCTAAATTCCAGAGTATACAAGCCCAGTCGCTCCAGTCTTTCAACATATGACAGTCCCGCCATTCCGGGAATTAACCTTGTGAACCTACACTGTACGCCCTCAATAGTAAGAATGTCCTTCCTCAAATTTGGAGACCAAAACTGCGCACAATACTCCAGGTGTGGTCTCACTAGGATCCTGTACAACTGCAGAAGGACCTCTTTGCTCCTACACTCAACTACTCTTGTTATGAAGGCCAACATGCCATTAGCTTTCTTCACTGCCTGCTGTACCTGCATGCATACTTTCAGTGACTGATGTTCTAGGACACCCAGATCTCTTTGTACTTCCCCTTTTCCTAACTTGACACCATTCAGATAATAATCTGCCTTCCTGTTCTTGCCTCCAAAGTGGTTAACCTCACACTTATCCACATTCTACTGCATCTACCATGCATCTGCCCACTCACCAATCTGTCCAAGTCACTCTGCATCCTCATAGCATCCCCCTCACAGTTCACACTGCCACCCAAATTTGCTAATGTTACTTTTAATTCCTTCATCTAAGTCATTAATGTATATTGTAAATAGCTGCTGTCCCAGCACCGAGCCTTGTGGTACCCCACTAGTCACTGCCTGCCATTCTGAAAGGGACCCATTTATCTCTACTCTTTGTTTCCTGTCTGCCAACCAATTTTCTATCCATGTCAGTACCCTACCCCCAATACCATGTGATCTAATTTTGCCCACTAATCTCCTATGTGGGACCTTATCGAAGGCTTTCTGAAAGTCCAGGTACACTCACCGACTGGCTCTCCCTTGTCTATTTTACCTGTTATATCCTCAGAAAATTCCAGAAGATTAGTCAAGCATGATGTCCCCTCCGCCAATCCATGATGACTTGGAACGATCCTGTCACTGCTATCCATCTTGGATTACATCTTTGATAATTGACTCCAGGAATTACATCTTTGATAATTGACTCCAGTGTGCAGTTTTGGTCTCCTCATTTGAGGAAGGACATTCCAGGTTCACGAGGTAAATTCCCGGGATGGCGGGACTGTCATAGGATGAAAGAAGCAACTGGGCTTGTGTTCACGAGAATTTAGACGGTTGAGAGGGGATCTTATGGAAAGATATAAAATTATTAAGGGATTGGATATGCTAGATGCAGGAAACATGTTCCCGATGTTGGGGGAGTCCAGAATCAGGGGCCACAGTTTAAGAATAAGGGGTAGGCCATTTAGAACTGAGATGAGGAAAAACCTTTTCACACAGAGATTTGTGAATTTGTTGAATCCTCTGCCTCAGAAGGCAGTGGAAGCCGATTCACTGGATGCATTCAAAAGAGAGTTAGATAGAGCTCAGGGCTAGCGGAATCAAGGGGTATGGGGAGAAGGCAGGAACGGGGTACTGATTGTGGACGATCAGCCATGATCACATTGAATGGCGGTGCTGGCTCAAAGGGCCGATTGGCCTACTCCTGCAACTATTGTCTATGTATCTATGTATCTATGTATAAACTAAACTAATCCTTCCCTTAGAAGGGCGAGCAAAGCTATACACAGTACTCCAAATGTGCGCTAAACCAACACTGCAGTTCCTCATGTCTCCTGCAGAGAGTTGGCTTGCTTAGTTTACTTTGGAGATACAGCATGGAAACGCCCCCCTTGAGCCATTGAGTCTATGTCAACGTGTTCAAACTAGTTCTATGTTATCCCACTTTCTCATCCATTCCCTGCACACTAGGGGGATTTTTATACAGAAGCCAATTAACCTACAAAACCCTCACATCTTTGGGATGTGGGAGGAAACCAAAGCACCCGGAGGAAACCCACAAGGTTACATGGAGAACTGTTCCACAGACAGAACCTGAGGTCAGGGCGAACCCAATGTATCCAGTCTGTAAAAAAAGTACAGTAGCACCGAAGTTGAATTTACGCACTGCTGTTTACAGAATAACTCGCTGAAACTTATGCCTGGCACCATAATCACGAGTGGTGTCTGGTATATGTTTGATTTATGCGTTTTTTGATGTACACGTTGCTTTTCAAGCACGTTTTCCTCACGTAAAATACAAAGTGCCTGTACCCATACATAACAGAATAAACAAAAAAAGTTCAATCAATTAATAAAAACAATATTAGTGCAAATAAAGCCTGCGGACGCTAGTGCAAATACAACAGTTCAGTTTGTGGTTTAGTTGGTGTTTATAGTGTTCAATAGCCTGATGGTTGTTGGGGAAAAAACAGTCCCTGAACCTGGACGTTACAGTTTTCATAGAAACATAGAAACATAGAAACCTAGAAAATAGGTGCAGGAGTAGGCCATTCGGCCCTTCGAGCCTGCACCGCCATTCAATATGATCATGGCTGATCATCCAGCTCAGTAGCCTGTACCTGCCTTCTCTCCATACCCCCTGATCCCTTTAGCAAAAAGGGCCACATCTAACCCTCTTAAATATAGCCAATGAACTGGCCTCAACTACCTTCTGTGGCAGAGAATTCCACAGACTCACCACTCTCTGTGTGAAGAAATGTTTTCTCATCTCGGTCCTAAAAGACTTCCCCCTTATCCTTAAGCTGTGACCCCTGGTTCTGGACTCCCCCAACATCGGGAACAATCTTCCCGCATCTAGCCTCTCCAACCCCCTTAAGAATTTTATATGTTTCTATAAGATCCCCCCTCAGCCTTCTAAATTCCAGCGAGTACAAGCCCAGTCTATCCAGTCTTTCCTCATATGTAAGTCCCGCCATCCCAGGGATCAATCTGGTGAATCTTCTCTGCACTCCCTCTAAGGCAAGAACGTCTTTCCTCAGGTTAGGAGACCAAAACTGCACACAATACTCCAGGTGCGGTCTCACCAAGGCCCTGTACAACTGCAGCAGAACTTCCCTGCTCCTAAACTCAAATCCTCTTGCTATGAATGCCAACATACCATTCGTTTTCTTCACCGGCTGCTGCACCTGCATGCTTGCTTTCAATGACTGGTGCACCATGACACCCAGGTCACGTTGCATCTCCCCTTCTCCCAATCGGTCACCATTCAGGTAATACTCTGTTTTCCTGTTCTTGCCACCAAAGTGGATAACCTCACATTTATCCACATTATATTGCATCTGCCATGCATTTGCCCACTCGCCTAATCTATCCAAGTCACTCTGCAGCCTCCTAGCATCCTCCTCGCAGCTAACACTGCCACCCAGCTTCGTGTCATCCGCAAACTTAGAGATGTTGCATTCAATTCCCTCGTCCAAATCATTAATATACACTGTAAATAACTGGGGTCCCAGCACTGAGCCTTGCGGTACCCCACTAGTCACTGCCTGCCATTCCGAAAAGGACCCGTTTATTCCTACTCTTTGCTTCCTGTCCACCAACCAATTTTCTATCCACCTCAACACTGAACCCTCAATACCGTGTGCTTTAAGTTTGTACACCATTTTCCTATGTGGGACCTTGTCGAAGGCCTTCTGAAAGTCCAGATATAACACATCGACTGGTTCTCCCTTATCCACTCTACTAGTTACATCCTCGAAAAATTCTATAAGATTCATCAGACATGATTTGCCTTTGGTAAATCCATGCTGACTTTGTCCGATGATTTCACCACTTTCCAAATGTAATGCTATCACATCTTTAATAACTGACTCTAGCATTTTCCCCACTACCGATGTTAGGCTAACTGGTCTATAATTCCCTGTTTTCTCTCTCCCTCCCTTTTTAAAAAGTGGGGTTACATTAGCTACCCTCCAGTCCTCAGGAACTACTCTAGAATCTAAAGAGTTTTGAAAACTTATCACTAATGCATCCACTATTTCTGAGGCTACTTCCTTAAGCACTCTGGGATGCAGCCTATCTGGCCCTGGGGATTTATCTGCCTTTAATCCATTTAATTTACCTAACACCACTTCCCGACTAACCTGGATTTCCTTCAGTTCCTCCATCTCATTAGACCCCCGGTCCCCCGCTATTTCCGGCAGACGGTTTACAGAACCAAAGTATTTGTTCAATTGGTCTGCCATGTCCTTGTTCCCTATGATCAATTCACCTGTTTCCGACTGCAAGGGACCTACATTTGCCTTAACTAATCTTTTTCCCAGTCTTCCCTCATAATCTATTTTCCCTTTCCTAATTAAGCCCTTTGTCCTCCTCTGCTGGACTCTGAATTTCTCCCAGTCCTCTGGTATGCTACTTTTTCTGGCTAATCTGTATGCTTCATCTTTTGTTTTAATACTATCCTTGATTTCCCTTGTTAGCCACGGATGCACTACCTTTCCTGGTTTGTTCTTTTGCCAAACTGGGATGAACACTTGTTGTAGTTCATCCATGCGACCTTTAAATGCCTTCCATTGCATGTCCACCGTCAACCCTTTCAGCATCAATCGCCAGTCTATCTTGGACAATTCATGCCTCATACCCTCAAAGTTACCTTTCTTTAAGTTCAGAACACTTGTTTCTGTATCGACTTTGTCACTCTCCATCCTAATGAAGAACTCTACCATATTATGATCACTCTTGCCCAAGGGGCCTCGCACAACAAGACTGCTAACTAACCCTTCCTCATTACTCAATACCCAGTCTAGAATGGCCTGTTCTCTCGTTGGTTCCTCGACATGTTGGTTTAGAAAACCATCTCTCAAACATTCCAAGAAATCCTCTTCCTCAGCACCCCTGCCAGTTTGGTTCACCCAATCTATATGTAGATTGAAGTCACCCATTATAACTGCTGCGCCTTTAGTGCATGCATTTCTAATTTCCTGCTTGATGCCATCCCCAACCTCCCTACTGCTGTTAGGTGGCCTGTACACAACTCCCACTAGCGTTTTCTGCCCCTTAGTGTTTCGTAGCTCTACCCATATCGATTCCACTTCCTCCAAGCTAATGTCCTTCCTTTCCACTGCTTTAATC
This sequence comes from Rhinoraja longicauda, assembly GCF_053455715.1. Classification (NCBI taxonomy): domain Eukaryota; kingdom Metazoa; phylum Chordata; class Chondrichthyes; order Rajiformes; family Arhynchobatidae; genus Rhinoraja; species Rhinoraja longicauda. The sequence goes on along the minus strand of NC_135977.1, from coordinate 23,221,664 downwards.
TCCTCTCTAACCAGTAACGCTACCCCACCTCCTTTTCCTTTCTGTCTATCCCGCCTGAATATAGAATATCCCTGGATGTTGAGCTCCCAGCCTTGGTCACCCTGGAGCCATGTCTCCGTAATCCCAACTATATCATAATCATTAATAACTATCTCCACATTTAATTCATCCACCTTCTTGCGTATACTCCTTGCATTGAGACACAAAGCCTTCAGGCTTGTTTTTACAACTCTCTTACCGCTTATACAATTATGTTGAAAAGTGGCCCTTTTTGATTTTTGCCCTGGATTTGTCTGCCTGCCACTTTTACTTTTCACCTTGCTACCTATTGCTTCTACCCTCATTTTACACCCCTCTGTCTCTCCGCTCATGCTCCCATCCCCCTGCCACATTAGTTTAAATCCTCCCCGACAGCACTAGCAAACATTCCCCCCATACTCCTCTACCTTCTTCCCGATGGTAGGAATGAAATGAGAGTGTGGCCAGGGGTGGTGTGGGTCCTTGATGATGCTGGCAGCCTTTATGAGGCAGCGCCTTGTATAGATCCCTTTGATAGTGGGGAGGCCAGTACCCGTGATGGACCAGGCAGTTTAGTTTAGGTTAGTTCAGAGATAAAGCGCGGAAACAGGCCCTTCGGCCCATCGGCAGACCAGCGATCCCCACACATTAACACTATTCTACACACACTAGGGACAATTTTACATATACTCCAAGCCAATTGACCTACAAACCTGTACGTCTTTGGAGTGTGGGAGGAAACCGAAGATCTTGGAGAAAACCCACATGGGGAGAACGTACAAACTCCGTACAAACAGCACCCATAGTCCGGGTCGAACCCCGGGTCTCCGGCGCTGCAAGCGCTGTAAATTTCAGCATCTCTACCGCTGAGCCACCATGGCCATCCAAAATCTCTGATATATGTATCTGTCTCGGACAAAAATGTCCACTGACCACAGATTCCAGCAGCAACACATCTCCCATCTCATTGTTTTATTTATCCAATTAATTCATGTAGTGTAAATCAAATTATTAACCTCGTGTAGGAAGGAACTGCAGATGTTGGTTTACACCGAAGATAGAAACAAAATGCTGGAGTAACTCAGCGGGTGAGGCAGCATCTCTAGTGAAAAGGAATAGGTGCTGTTTTGGGTCGAGACCTTTCCTCAGACATTAACCTTGTTAGGTTTAGTCAAGTATTTAAATTACAATTAGTTGTTAACATTAAGTTGAATGCTGTAAATTGCCATGGGCCTTATCTTTCTTTTACTAACACCACAATCCTTACAAAGTTACTGTGGACCTTACGTTTTCTTTCATCAGTACTTGGAATAGGATGGTCATATTCCGCAGGATGTAATGTGGTCCATAGCCACCAGCAAACATTTTGTGTGGGGACATAGATCAGGGGTGAACTGGTCAGCAGGGGGCGACAACTGTCAGTCGGAAGAAACTGCAAAGCAAACAATTTGTGTAGGAAGGAAGTGCAGGTGCTGGTTTAAACTGAAGATAGACACAAAAGGCTGGAGTAACTCAGTGGGCCAGGCAGCATCTCTGGAAAAAAGGAATAGGTGATGTTTTGGGTCGAGACCATTCTTGGACAGGTTGTGTGAGTGGGCGGATGCATGGCAGATGCAGTTTAATGTGGATAAGTGTGAGGTTATCCACTTTGGTGGTAAGAATAGGAAGGCAGAGTATTATCTGAATGGTGTCAAGTTAGGAACAGGGGACGTACAACAAGATCTGGGTGTCCTAGTGCATCAGTCACTGAAAGGAAGCATGCAGGTACAGCAGGCAGTGAAGAAAGCCAATGGAATGTTGGCCTTCATAACAAGAGGAGTTGAGTATAGGAGCAAAGAGGTCCTTCTGCAGTTGTACAGGGCCCTAGTGAGACCGCACCTGAAGTACTGTGTGCAATTTTGGTCTCCAAATTTGAGGAAGGATATTCTTGCTATTGAGGGCGTGCAGCGGAGGCTTACTAGGTTCATTCCCGGAATGGCGGGACTGTCATATGTTGAAAAACTGGAGCGACTAGGCTTGTATACATTGGAATTTAGAAGGATGAGAGGAGATCTTATCAAAACGTATAAAATTATTAAAGGGTTGGACACGTTAGACATAGGAAACATGTTCCCAATGTTGAGGGAGTCCTGAACAAGGGGCCACAGTTTAAGAATAAGGGGTAGGCCATTTAGAACGGAGATGAGGAAAAACTTTTTCAGTCAGAGAGTTGTGAATCTGTGGAATTCTCTGCCTCAGAAGGCAATGGATGCCAATTCTCTGAATGCATTCAAGAGAGAGCTAGATAGAGCTCTTAAGGATAGCGGAGTCAGGGGGTATGGGGAGAAGGCAGGAACAGGGTACTGATTGAGAATGATCAGCTATGATCACATTGAATGGCGGTGCTGGCTCGAAGGGTCGAATGGCCTCCACCTGCACCTATTGTCTATTGTCTCTTGTCTTCAGACCCTTCTTCAGCAAACAATTCTATCCCTTGCTAAATTTCAATTAGTTTAGTTCAGAGATACAGCAGGAAACAGGGCCTTCGGCCCACTGAGTCCATGCCATCCATCAATCACCTGGTCTATTTTATCCTGGAAATACCAAGTTTCCCATCACTTCTCGTGTTTGGCCCATATCTCTCTAAACCTTTCCTATCCATGTACCTGTCAAAGTGTCTTTTAAATGCTGTTATAATATCTGCCTCAACTACCTCCTCTGGCAACTAGTTCCTTTTACCCTCCACCCTCTGTGTGAAAACGTTTGTACTAAATCATGCCCCTCTCACATTAAACATATGCCCTCATGTTTTTGACTCCCTACCCTGGTTAAAAGACTCTGTGCATTCACCCTATCTATTTAGTTTAGTTTAGTTTGGTTTAGTTTAGTTTAACTTAGTTTAGAGATGCAGCATGGAAACAGGTCCACTGCGTCCACACCCATACACTAGTTCTATCCGACACACTAGGGACAACTTTACAGACGCCAATTAAACTACAAACCCGCACGTCTTTGGGACATGATGGGAAAACAAAGCTCCCGGGGGAAACCCACGCAGTCACGGGGAGAACGTACAAACTCCACATAGACAGCACCCGTAGTCAGAATCGAACCTGGCGCTCTAAGGCAGCAACTCTACCGCTGCGCCACCATGCCACCCTCATGATTTATACACCTCTATAAGATCACTCCACAGCATTCTGTGATCCAAGGAATGAAGTAGAAAGCCCATAATAAACAACAAAAGAAAAGTTCAGTTTCGTCTGTGTAGTCCAGAGCTTATTTCGAGGTTGTAGTGTTTAATAGCTTTATTGTTGCAGGGAAGAAGGTGCTCTTGAACCTGGATGTCTTCGTTTTCAGGCTCCGACACATTCTTCCTGATGGCAGGAAAACTAATGCCCGATATCTGTCTTTAATGCTTATGCTGTGAGGTTTACAGGCCCCACCTCCCTTCCCTCTCTCCCTCCCTCTCTACTACAATCCCAATAAGACATCAACTCCAACTCTGCGCCACTGCACTGCCCATTAGCTGCTCTATTGTAAGTTGCTAACTTTGCCAAGGAACCTTCCACTTACCTCCCTCCCTCTGGCTTTACATTTCACTCTACAACATCTCCATGTATCCCATGCATCTTAATCTTCTGGATCAGCCTATATGGAGGGTCTGGGCAGAATCCTTTGCTAAAGTCTATGTAACTACATTCACTACACATTATCATCTTTATCAGCTCCTCACAATATTCAACAAGATTTGTAAGACATGACCTTCCCCATACAAAGCCATGCTGACAATCCCTAATAAATCCATGCTTTTGCAAACAATTTGTAAATCTTATCTGCAAGAATCTTCCCCAACAATGTCACGTTTCATGGCTCACCAGACTGTAATTTCCTAAAATTTCCTATAATTGCCCTTCTTAAAAAAGGAACAAGAGCCATTCTCCAGTCCTCTGGGACCTCAACTGTGGCTAAAGAGGAAACAAAGATCTCTGTCAAGCCCCCACCTCTTCTTTGTCTCTCTTAATATTTTGGGACAGATCCCATCAGGACCTGGGGTCTTATGCCTCTTTATGTTCCTGAAAGGAACCTCCTCCTTATTTTTTTTTAAATATTTTATTTAAGTTTTAACAGAACTCATACATTTTAAATTTCATAATAAACAATAATAACTACATTGTAAATTCGATTATACACGTATTGTTCTGAATTTTCTCCCCTCCCCCACCCCCCCCCCTTTCCCCCCACCCCCCAGTTAAAAAGACAGAAAAAGAAAAAGAAAGAGAGAAAGAGAGGAACCTGGAGTCCCGAGGGAGTCACTTCCGAGTACTTTCTTATTAAATTCTTATTAAAGGTAACAAAACAATCCTGAATTTAAATATTTCCAAGTCTTAATCCTAGCTTTAAAATGAATGGGTTCCACACCTTCAAGAAGAAGTCATATCTATTTCTCAGATTATACATTGCTTTTTCTAATGGGATACAACTACGCATTTCTGCATACCATCTTTCAAATCTTATTTCATTTTGATCTTTCCATTTTTTTGCTACTGCAATTGATATTTTGAGAAATCTTTCCTGATGTTTACCTAAAATTAGCTTTGGTACTAATCCTTTTGTGTCTCCCAATAAAAACAACCTTGAATCCATTGGTATGATCTTGTTCATCAATTGTTCCAATTTTTTTTTTAGGTCTTTCCAAAAAGGAGTTACATTCTGACATGCCCATGTAGAGTGTAAAAAATTACCCACATCTTGGTTGCATCTAAAACAACTTTCAGATGAATTTGGTTTAAAATTGTTTCGTTTTTTCGGGGTTAAATATAGTTGATGTAGAAAGTTATATTGTACTAAACTATATCTCACATTAATAGTATTTTTCATACTATCTAAACACAGTCTTTCCCAACTTGGTTCATCAATAATAATATTAAGATCTGTTTCCCATCTTTGTTTTGATTTTTGAATTCCTATCTTTGGACTAGATTTTTGTAATAATTTATACATTGATGATATAAATTTCTTTATTCCCTTGCCCTGAATCAAGAATTCCATTCCTTTAATCTGAAATAGAGGCATTGAATTACCTAACTTTTCCCTTAAAAAAGATTGTAATTGATAATAGAAAAAAATACTATTCCCTGGAATTTGATATTTATTTCTCAATTGGGAAAATGTCAAAAATTTATCTCCTTCATAGCAATCTCCTATATTTTTAATACCCTTCTGTTCCCAGTTGTAGTATTTGATTATTCCAAGCAAACGGCAATAATCTATTTTTTACTAATGGAGTTTTAGCTGTTAAAAAAAATCTTTTATCATTAACTTTAACCTCCTCCTTATTGATGTCAACATGCGCTCTCTGTTCTCATATGTCTTTCTCCCTGGTGATTATCAATGTGTAATACTCATTAACTATCTTGTCCATTTCTTCTAGTTGCAGGCATCAATTTCCTCCTCTGACCTCCAAGTGGTTCTACCCTGTCCCTACCTGTCCTCTTTAGAGGGTTTAGAGAGATACAGCATGGAAACGGGCCCCTCGGTCACCGGGCCCACGCCAACCTTCGATAACCCATTCACATTAGTTCTGCGTTATCCTACTTGGTATCCATTCGCAACACACGAGGGGCAATTTACAGAGGCCAATTAACCTACAAACCCACACGTCTTTGGCATGTGGGAAGGAAACCAGAGCACCTGGAGGAACAAGTCACAGGGAGAACGTGCAAACTCCATACAGACAGACAGCACCCAAAGTCAGGATCGAACCTGGGAACCCCTAACAGCTGCGCCACAGTGCCGCCCAAATTGTTTTTAATATCATATCATATCATATACATACAGCCGGAAACAGGCCTTTTCGGCCCTCCAAGTCCGTGCCGCCCAGTGATCCCCGTACATTAACACTATCCTACACCCACTAGGGACAATTTTTACATTTACCCAGCCAATTAACCTACATACCTGTACGTCTTTGGAGTGTGGGAGGAAACCGAAGATCTCGGAGTAAACCCACGCAGGTCACGGGGAGAACGTACAAACTCCTTACAGTGCAGCACCTGTAGTCAGGATCGAACCTGAGTCTCCGGCGCTGCATTCGCTGTAAAGCAGCAACTCTACCGCTGCGCTACCGTGCTGCCAAATGTATTTATAAAGTGCCTTTACATTTTAGTAACCCTATAACCCTTTCCTTTTCCACGTCATATCCAACCCAAGTGGGCATTGACATGATCAGTAGGAACTTCAGCTGCCAGAAGCATTTAGAACAAACCAGGAAAGATAGTGCATCCGTGGCTAACAAGGGAAATCAAGGATAGTATTAAAACAAAAGATGAAGCATATAAATTAGCCAGAAAAAGTATCATACCAGAGGACTGGGAGAAATTCAGAGTCCAGCAGAGGAGGACAAAGGGCTTAATTAGGAAAGGGAAAATAGATTATGTGAGAAAACTGGCAGGGAACATAGAAACTGACTGCAAAAGCTTTTATAGATATGTGAAGAGAAAAAGATTAGTTAAGACAAATGTAGGTCCCTTGCAGTCGGAAACAGGTGAATTGATCATAGGGAACAAGGAGATGGCAGACCAATTGAACAACTACTTTGGTTCTGTCTTCACTAGGGAAGACATAAACAATCTGCCGGAAATAGCAGGGGACCGGGGGTCTAACGAGATGGAGGAACTGAGGGTAATCCAGGTTAGTCGGGAAGTGGTGTTAGGTAAATTAAATGGATTAAAGGCCGATAAATCCCCAGGGCCAGATAGGCTGCATCCCAGAGTGCTTAAGGAAGTAGCCTCAGAAATAGTGGATGCATTAGTGATAGTTTTTCAAAACTCTTTAGATTCTGGAGTAGTTCCTGAGGATTGGAGGGTAGCTAATGCAACCCCACTTTTTAAAAAGGGAGGGAGAGAGAAAACGGGGAATTATAGACCAGTTAGCCTAACATCGGTAGTGGGGAAAATGCTAGAGTCAGTTATTAAAGATGTGATAGCATCACATTTGGAAAGTGGTGAAATCATCGGACAAAGTCAGCATGGATTTATGAAAGGCAAATCATGCCTGACGAATCTTATAGAATCATGCCTGACGAATCTTATAGAATAACTAGTAGAGTGGATAAGGGAGAACCAGTCGATGTGTTATATCTGGACTTTCAGAAGGCCTTCGACAGGTCCCACATAGGAGATTGGGGTACAAACTTAAAGCACACGGTATTGGGGGTTCAGTGTTGAGGTGGGTAGAGAATTGGTTGGCGGACAGGAAGCAAAGAGTAGGAATAAACGGGTCCTTTTCGGAATGGTAGGCAGTGACTAGTGGGATACCGCAAGGCTCAGTGCTGGGACCCCAGTTATTTACAATATATATTAATGATTTGGACGAGGGAATTGAATGCAACATCTCTAAGTTTGCGGATGACACGAAGCTGGGTGGCAGTGTTAGCTGCGAGGAGGATGCTAGGAGGCTGCAGAGTGACCTGGATAGATTAGGAGAGTGGGCAAATGCATGGCAGATGCAATATAATGTGGATAAATGTGAGGTTATCCACTTTGGCGGCAAGAACAGGAAAGCAATTACCTGAATGGTGGCCAATTAGGAAAAGGGGAGATGCAACGTGACCTGGGTGTCATGGTGCACCAGTCATTGAAAGCAAGCGTGCAGGTGCAGCAGGCAGTGAAGAAAGCGAATGGTATCTTAGCATTCATAGCAAGAGGTTTTTAGTATAGGAGCAGGGTGGTTCTGCTGCAGTTGTACAGGGCCTTGGTGAGACCGCACCTGGAGTATTGTGTACAGTTTTGGTCTCCTAATCTGAGGAAAGACATTCTAGCCTTAGAGGGAGTACAGAGAAGGTTCACCAGATTGATCCCTGGGATGGCAGGACTTTCATATGAAGAAAGACTGGATAGACTGGGCTTATACTCGCTGGAATTTAGAAGACTGAGGGGGGATCTTATTGAAACATATAAAATTCTTAAGGGGTTGGAGAGGCTAGATGCGGGAAGATTGTTCCCGATGTTGGGGAAGTCCAGAACCAGGGGTCACAGCTTAAGGATAAGGGGGAAGTCTTTTAGGACCGAGATGAGAAAACATTTCTTCACACAGAGAGTGGTGAGTCTGTGGAATTCTCTGCCGCAGAAGGTAGTTCATTGGCTATATTTAAGAGAGAGTTAGATGTGGCCCTTATGGCTAAAGGGATCAGGGGGTATGGAGAGAAGGCAGGTACAGTTTACTGAGCTGGATGATCAGCCATGATCATATTGAATGGCGGTGCAGGCTCGAAGGGCCGAATGGCCTACTCCTGCACCTATTTTCTATGTTTCTATGTTTCTATGTTTCTATGTTTCTATGTTTCTATGTTTCTATGTTTCTACGTCTCCTGGTTCTCTTTGGCTCCTGGAAGCATTCAATGATATTTCATTGTCCCATGTGCCTTGGGACTGCGCAGTGTTTTGTTTTTGCAAATACAACCCAGTAAAATCATACAGCAGACCTCACCTTGGCAGTGCACAATTATCGCCATGTTCCTGGTGCCGACAATGTTACAAACCGTTAATCGGACAGCCTTATCTTCTCGCAACAGCGAACCAGGCCTGTCGCCGCACATGGCAGCAGATGGCCACCTGTCGGGTCCCTCTTCGTTCTCAGCAGTCCCCCCTTTGATCTTGGTGGGCCCCTGCCGGGTCCCTCAGTTCTTGGTGGCCCCTCTCTCGCCCCTGTCTGGTTGGTCTCAGTGGCCCTCCCCTCTCTGACCTTGGGTGCTTGGCCCTTCTTACATTCCTCAGTAGATTGTCATTGTCTTATAGCTTCACTACATCCTGGGGACGTCCATCTAGACCAGGGCCTCCAAACTTTTCAGCACGAGGGCCATATTATATATTTGGCATATTTTGCGGGCCGTAGGAAAAAATAAGGAAGTGTGAGTTTATATAAATTTAGTGAACTCAAAAAGTTTAGACTAGGTTACGTTAGATTAGATTAGGAAAGGTTAAACTAGGTTAGGTTAGATTAGGTTCGTTTACATTAGGTTTATATAGCAACAAATAAATAATGTTCAATTTTAAAAAGAGCTTGAAATATTGGAATATACAGAAAAAATGCAGTGACCACCACTGGAGGAGAGAGAGAGAGGAGAGAGAGTGGGGGAGAGGCAGTGGGTGGGGAGAGGCCAGTGGGTGGGGAGAGAGAGTGGTGAGAGAGAGAGAGTGAGTGGAGGAGAGAGAGTGGGGGGAGGAGAGAGAGTGGGTGGGGGAGAGAGAGTGGGCTGGAGGAGAGAGAGTGGGTTAGGAGAGACAGTGGGTGGAGGAGAGAGGTTGGGTGGAGGAGAGAGAGTGGGGGGAGGAGAGGGAGTGGGTGGGGGAGAGAGAGTGGGGGGGAGGAGAGAGTTTGGGTGGAGGAGAGAGAGTGGGGTGGAAGAGAGAGAGTGGGTGGGGGGAGAGACAGTGGGTGGGGGAGAGAGAGTGGTGGAGGAGAGAGGTTGGGTGGAGGAGAGAGAGTGGGGGGAGGAGAGGGAGTAGGTGGGGGAGAGAGAGTGGGAGGAGGAGAGAGAGTGAGTGGAGGAGAGAGAGTGGGGGGAGGAGAGAGAGTGGGGGGAGGAGAGAGAGTGGGTGGGGGAGAGAGAGTGGGGGGAGGAGAGGGAGTGGGTGGGGAGAGAGAGTGGGGGGGAGGAGAGAGTGGGGTGGAGGAGAGAGGTTGGGTGGAGGAGAGAGAGTGGGGTGGAAGAGAGAGAGTGGGTGGGGGAGAGACAATGGGTGGGGGAGAGAGAGTGGTGGAGGAGAGAGGTTGGGTGGAGGAGAGAGAGTGGGGGGAGGAGAGGGAGTGGGTGGGGGAGAGAGAGTGGGTGGAGGAGAGACAGTGGGTGGGGGAGAGAGTGGGCTGGAGGAGAGAGAGTGGGTGGAGGAGAGAGAGTGGGTTAGGAGAGACAGTGCGTGGGGGAGAGAGAGTGGTGGAGGAGAGAGAGTGGGTGGAGGAGGGAGAGTGGGCTGGAGGAGAGAGAGTGGGGGGGAGGAGAGAGAGTGGGGGGGAGGAGAGAGAGTGGGGGGAGGATAGAAAGTGGGGGGAGGATAGAAAGTGGGGGGATAGGAGAGGGAGTGGGAGGGGGAGAGAGAGTGGGGGGGGAGGAGAGAGAGTGGGGGGAGAGAGAGTGGGGGGAAGAGAGAGAGAGTGGGGAGGAGAGAGAGTGGGGGGGAAGAGAAAGAGAGTGGGGGGAGGAGAGAGAGTGGGGGAAAGAGAGTGGGGGAGGAGAGAGAGTGGGGGTAGGAGAGAGAGTGGGGGGGAGGAGAGAGAGTGGGGGGAAGAGAGAGAGAGTGGGGGGGAAGAGAGAGAGTGGGGGAGAGAGAGTGGGTGGGAAGAGAGAGAGAGTGGGGGAGGAGAGAGAGTGGGGGGGAAGAGAGAGAGAGTGGGGGGAGGAGAGAGAGTGGGGGGAAAGAGAGTGGGGGAGGAGAGAGAGTGGGGGGAGGAGAGGAGAGTGGGGGGGAGGAGAGAGAGTGGGGGGGAGGAGAGAGAGTGGGGGGAAGAGAGAGAGAGTGGGGGAGAGAGTGTGTGTGGGGGAGAAAGAGTGGGGGGGAAGAGAGTCGGGGTAGAGGGAGCAGCGGGTGAGAGCAGGAGCGCGGGGAGGGGGAGGGTGTCAGAGGGTCCAGTGAAAACAAGTGTAGTTGTTGTCAGAAGCCCCGCGTCCTGGGGTGAGTGGCGGCGGGGCGGCGAGGAGGGAAGTTTCACTTGTGTTCTCTCTCTCTCTCTCTCTCTCTCTCTCTCTCTCTCTCTCTCTCTCTCTCTCTCTCTCTCTCTCTCTCTCTCTCTCTCTCTCTCTCTCTCTCTCTCTCTCTCTCTCTCTCTCTCTCTCTCTCTCCCCTCCTCTCTCCTCCCCCCCCTCTCCTCCCCCCCTCTCCTCCCCCCCTCTCCTCCCCCCCTCTCCTCCCCCCTCTCTCCTCCCCCCTCTCCTCCCCCCCCCCCCGGGGGTGATTGGCGGCAGTGGCGAGGAGGGAAGTTTCCTTGTGTTTGTTGTCTGAGGGGTCCATCGAGGGCAGCAGGGGGGAAACTACGTTTATTGAAGAAAATATTGAACTGAATACCAAGCAAGATAACATTTGATTACACATTAACAAAAAACACTAGAATAACTCTCATTACCATTATAAAGTAATTGTAATTGACGAAAATTGCTCCAAAATGAATTCAGTGTGCGGGTCAGTACATTATTTGTTGAGAATCCATATTGAATCCCCTAGTATATTTGGATATTTTCCCCGTAATTTTAAACGTAGTTTAGGTTATTGTCGTGTGTACCGAGGTACAGTGAAAAGCTTCTTATTGCGTGCTAACCAGTCAGCGGAAAGACTATACATGATCTCAATGGAGCTGTCCACAGTGTAATGATTCCCTCATCCACCGGGTGGCGCCGCAAGCACTGGCTGTCTCGCCAACAGTCTCTGTCCTTTCTACTGTTTTTGTTAAGACTTTTTTTTTCAAATCTCTTACCTCGACGGAGATGCGATTCTTCTCCGTATCGTATCTCCTTTCCCCACTGCGGCCTAACATCGAGGAGTTGGCAGCCTTTCAATAGACAATAGACAATAGACAATGGGTGCAGGACTAAGCCATTTGGCCCTTCGAGCCAGCACCACCATTCAATGTGATCATGGCTGATCATTCTCAATCAGTTCCTGCCTTCTCCCCATACCCCCTGACTCCTGTAACGGACCGCAGGTAGACCCAAATGCAGCACATGGAACCAAGGAAGTAGTTTTAGAATGAGCTTTATTCCTACCTGCTCGTGGACAGAAGACTGAGGCATTCACCAGGGCTACGACGAGGCATGAAGGTCGGGAGCAGCAGGGTCGGCAACGGGAAATCAGTCCAAGAGAGAATGCTGGATAGTCTTGCATGAGGGCTAAGAACAATCTGGCAAAGAGTGTGTGTGTGTGTGTGTGTGCGTGCGTGCGTGCGTGCGTGCGTGCGTGCGTGCGTGCGTGCGTGCGTGCTTGCGCGCGCTGCGCGCAGGAAGGGTATATATGTTGGCTTGATTGGTGATCTGGAGCAGGTGAGTGAACAGGTGAGGGGAGTTGGCTTAACGTGGTGGGTGTGGCTGGCAGGTGAGTGAACAGGACAGACTGTGACAACTCCGCTATCCTTAAGAGCTCTATCTAGCTCTCTCTTGAATCCTGGAGACGGACCAGGCGCTTCCATGCCGCGGGCACGACGCAGACTTTAACATCGTGGAGCTTGCGATCCTTGCCGAGGATCGACTGTGGAGAGCTCCAACCGTGGGGCCGGTGGACTTTAACACCGCGGTCCCTGGTAAGAAGAGGCCGACTCGGGAGCTCCATGCCGCGGAGAATGTTTCAACCGCCCCGACACGGGGAGTTTCTATCATCCCGATGGGAGGGCTTGGACAGTCGGCAGCGGCGACCGAGGTGAACAAAGAGGAAGAAGCTTTAATTTTATTACCTTCCATCACAGTGAGGAATGTGGAATCCACTCTGGTGGATGTTTATGTTGAATTTTACTTTATGTGGCTGTGTGTCTTGTTGCTTTTTACTTAGTATGGCTGTATGGTAACTCAAATTTCACTGCACCTTAATTGGCACATGTGACAATAAATTGATCTTGAAATCTTGAATTCTTGAAATGATTAGTGCAAGATAAAGTCCAGTAAATGTCCTATTAAAGATGCCTGAGTACTTCCTCAAATGCTACTTCCCTGGATGTTGAAACCCACCCCCATGAGCCGTGATGTAACGGCCAGACTATATAAGGGTTTGTTCTTCTTTTATTGCTTGGATTCCTGCAACTCTATAATAATGGCGAATTTGGAGAATGTAACCGAGCAGTGCGCACCCAATGAAGATACCAGCTCAACATACAACTCGCCGATCATCATCATAACATGCGTCCTCGGCTTCATTGGCAATGCATCGCTTTGTGGATCTTCTGCTTCCATGTCAAGACCTGGAAACCGAACACGGTCTATTCTCGGAACCTGGCGATCGCGGATACACTTTTAATCTGCTGCCTCCCTTTCCGCGCCGGCTACTACCTTCGCGGCAAGAACTGGGTCTTTGGAGATGCGGCCTGTCGCCTGAACATCTTCATGATCTCCTTAAACCGCATTGGCAGCATCACCTTCCTGATGTGATAGCCATCGACCGCTACTTTAAGGTGGTCCACCCTCAGCACAGGGCAAACAAGATCACCCCGAGGTGTGCGGCCAAGATAGCAGGTGGCCTGTGGGTCATGGGGGTGGGGATCTGTGTGCACCTGTTGGTGGAGAGGCACCACTTCGAGCAAAACAACTCGACCTTCTGTGAACCCTTCAACATCAACCACCATCTGCACCCCACCGCGATTTGGACGGACGCCGTGTTTATTTTCTTCAAGTTTCTTTTGCCGGTCTCCGTTATACTTTTCTCCACCTCGTGCATCATCTGGAGGTTAAGGCACATGGAGAGTGATCTGAGGGGCAAATATAAACGTGCCACCAAGCTTGTGATCGCCGTGGCAGCGGTCTTTATATTTTGTTTCCTGCCCACCAATGTTGCTGTGGTCGCCGTTTTGATCACTAGACTCAGAAGCTCGGTGGACTGCAAGTCCTATGTCATTGCGGTCAATATCTTTTATAACACTTTATTCATGACGTATCTGAACAGCGTTGTCGACCCTGTTATTTACTACTTTTCGAGCTCAGCGTTCAAAGACGCTTTGAGGAAAGCTCTCGCCCCCCTCAATGTCAGCCTTTCCAAATCAACCAGCGACCAAGAAATGGACCCACGAGAGTCCAGGGCAGAACTCTCGAAAGATCGACACCTCAGTTCTGATATACTTCTCTGATCCACTGTGTAAACTTTGCAAGAAAAAGAAAATTCCACTGTGCGTTTGGCATATGTGACAATAAAAGCACAATTGAACCATTAAACTAGACTCTCACTGTCAGTGTGTGATAACCGACACTTCCATACTCAAGGATAGTTTCTTCCCAGCTGTTATCAGGCAACTGAAACATTCTAACCAACAGCTAGAAAGCGGCCCTGGTCCACTTTCTACCTCAGTGGAGACCATCAGCCTATTTCTTAATCGGACTTTACTGGACTTTATCTTGCTCTAAACATTCTTCCTTTATCATGTATCTATCTGTACACTGTGAATGGCTCAATTGTAAATATTCCACCGTCAGCGATGGCAGTCTTTCTGTCTTTTCACCTATTTTGTTATTTTAGTGGGTTTTAAAAAGTATGTGTTGATGTTCTCCGGTTTGTTTTATGTGAGGGGTTGGGGGAGGGTCGGGGGAAACTTTTTTTTCAATCTCTTACCTTGCCGGAGATGCGATTGTTTTCCAGATCATATCCCTGGTCGCTCTGCGGCCAAACATCATGGAGCTGGCGGCCTTGCTCGAGACTGACTTTGAGCCCACCGTGGGGCCGTGACTTACCATCAGAGCCTGCGATCCCTTGCCCGGGATCGACGCTCCAACTGCGGCCTGCGGATTTTAACATCGAGGAGCTCGCAGTCTCGGGTAGAGACTGATGTCGGGAAGCTCCAAAGCCGCAGAAGGTTTGACTAGCCCCGACCCGGGGTCCGATCTCCCGGCGCGGGGGAGCTGAGATCCCCCCGATGCGGGAGGTTGATCGCCCCGATGTGGAGGGCCCGACCGCCAGCTACGGGAGCCAAGATCATCCCATCAACGGAAGGTTCGAGGCCCCCGACCGCGGGAGGACAAAGAAGGGAAGAGATTGACATTTTCTTTTTGCCTTCCATCACGGTGAGGAATGTGGAGGGGTCACTATGGTGGATATTTATGTTAAAATGTATTTTGCGTGTTTTGTTGCTTTTTATTGGTATGACTGTATGGCAAATCAAATTCCTCGTATGTTGCAAAACATACTTGGCTAATAAAGTATGATTATGATTATGATGTATACTCTTTCTGCTGATTGGTTAGCATGCAACAAAACTAAACTACTAACTAACTAACTATGTGTAGCAAGAAGCTGTAGATGCTGGTTTATACCGAAGATAGATACAAAGTGCTGGAGTAACTCAGTGAGTCAGGCAGCTTCTCTGGAGGAAAAGGATAGGTGATGTTTTAGGTGGGGACCCTTCTTCTTACTAGATTTTGTAATTAAATGCTAACCTGTAAATAAGTTCAAAAAATCATGTACATTTTAAACCTTTTGTTAACAGGTTGATTGATCTTAATACGTTCTGAAATAAACTATAATTTACAATGCCAAACCTTGACGTTGTGGCGTTCTCTTTACATTCGTTGCTTCCTTCATTCCTTCATATGGGCGAGCACCGCTTTTTACATGAGCACTTCAAACAAGATGGTCCAATGCATGTTGATCATAAATTCATAAGTGATAGGAGCAGAATGAGGCCATTCAGCCCATCAGGTCTACGCCGCCATTCAATCATGGCTGATCTATCTTTCCCTCTCAAACCCATTTCCTGCCTTCTTCTCATAACCTCTGACACCCGTACTAATCAAGAATCTGTCAACCACTGCCTTAAAAATATCCATTGACTTGGCTTCCACAACCGTCTGTGACAATGAATTCCACAGATTCACGACCCTCTAACTAAGGAAATTCCCCTTCATCTCCTTTCTAAGTACACCCTATTATTCCAAGGCTGTGCTCGCTGGTCCTAGACCCTCCTACTAATGGAAACATCCTCTCCACATCCACTCTATCCAGGCCTTTCACTATTTGATAATTTTTAATGAGGTCCCCCCTCATCCTTCTTAACTCCAGCGAGTAGACACCCAATGCCGTCAAACACTCATCACACATTAACGCAATCATACCTCATAAACCTCCTCTGAACCCTCTTTAATGCCTGCACATCCATCCTCAGATCAGGGGCCCCAAAACTATCGCATTACTCCAAATGGGTCAGACAACATCTCTGGAGAAAAGGAATAGGTGATGTTTTGGGTGGAGACCCCCCCCCCCCCCCCCTTCAGACTGAGAGTCAGGGGAAAGGGAAACGAAAAGGAGAGTTATAGATGATGATATAGAGCAAATGAATGAAAGATAAGCAAAAGAGTATAGAAGATCAAGTAGATAGGCCATTATTAGCTGTGGGCTAGGTGAAACGCATTACCGACAATGTGACTCAACAAGACAACTTTGAAGCCCCTACAACGACTTGAGTGAGGGAGAGATGGAGAGAGAGGGGTGCAAGGGTTATTTGAAGTTAGAGAAATCAAGGTTCATACCGCTGGGTTGGTAAGCTGCCCAAGCGAAATAGGTGCTGTTCTTCCAATTTGCATTTGGCCTCACTCTGACAATGGAGGAGGCCCAGGACAGCAAAGTCAGTGTGGGAATGGGAAGGGGAATTTTGATTCCAAACACTTTAACACTAAACAGTGTGGGGCCATGCACACAGACTGGTTTCTCACTAACATCGGTGACCAAGAATGTATCTGAAGACTTTCTGCCATCCATTATTCTGGCCCACCATACCATCACGGAGTTGTTGGACAACTGTGATGAATGTTTTTGGGGCAGCAACAATTTGCCCTGATCCTTAAAGAGCCCTTACGGCAAACAAGGTTGAAAGTTTTCATGACTCAACAGAGGTGGTGAACGACTTTGCAAATTTGTTCTTGGGCACTTCTTTCGGTAGACACCTCGCAGTGATGATCATGTTTAATCTTTCACGCCCTTGATGGAAACCACATTGACTTTCAGGAACTAGATCTCCTTCGAGGCGAGTAGTTAGTCAGTTCAACAGGACTCCAGCGAGGATTATAATGACTGTCAGGAGGAAGAGTGATTATCACAGAATTGTTAGTTCCCCTGATCATATGGTCATGTGATTAGAGTAGAATTAGGCCATTCGTCCCATCAACTCTACTCCGCCATTCAATCATGGCTGATCTTTCCTAACCCCATTCTCCTGCCTTCTATTTGAGTATTGAGAAGATTTGAGTATAGGAGCAAAGAAGTCCTTCTGCAGTTGTTTAGGGCCCTGGTGAGAACACACCTGGAGTAGTGTG